>NW_018480067.1:35716-141257 GCF_002113885.1 Mizuhopecten yessoensis | reverse complement strand
GAATATTACATGTTAATAACTTGATTGGAATTATAACCTTGAATTGACAGTTTGATACTTTGAAAATTTTGAGCCAGCCCTACCCCCAAGGGCTGGAGGTGCTAGTTTCAAATCCTTTTTAGTCTGAAATCTGTATGCTAGATATTGAGTAAGGTGGTTTTATTGTTTTTTGTCACTTTGAATAATATTTCTGTTCATGTTAAAAACAAAATCAACTCTCTGTATAAATATATCAGGTGACCGTTAAGGCCCATGGGCCTCTTGTTATTTCTGATGTCTAGGAGAGAACATGTTTTCATTTTCTTGCCTTATATTTTGTCTAGTTTATGTCAGGTGAGCTCATAGTACTTGTTTCACCCCTGTGACAAAACTGGCCAACTACATGTGATTAACTCATTCACCCCTGAAGACACATTTGAACCCTTCCCATTCAAAGGTTGGAATAGCTCATTATGAAATTTCAGGGGTGAATGAGTTAAAAGGTAAAAACATGTGATTGATATTGTTTTTCCAATGTATGTGTCAATTACCATGTTTTCATCTGTTGTCCATAAACAGGTGACATTTTCCATTTCTTCTCAACAATCATAAGGGGCTAGGATCATATTCTTTCATCCTGTTGATTTTCGGTCAAGGACTCTGAAACCCAAACTTGTTAGTTATTTGTTTTCCATACACTTAAGTTTCTTCCGAAAAATTTGATGCTAGCAGAGTGATAACAATTATTGTTATATGTCTGCAAAATTTCACACCATCATCGATCTCTGGTGACCAAGGTCATACGTTCAAGGTCACAGCTACACACTTTTTACATGATGATAGGAAAACTGGACATTCAAGAGTTTCTACAGGTTTTTGACAAAAGTTTTCTACCAGCATTAAAATTCAGGCAATTAATCTTCACATCAATCTCTGGTGACCAGTTGAATGTCAAGGTCTTATGTTCAAGGTCAATGCAGTAATATGATATTTCATTCTTGCATACTAGAATGGGTCTGGATCGCTTGCATGTGCAGACAGGCGGGGGAATTATAGTGACCTTTCTGGGTCACGCTATTTATTGTTTGTGACGTCATTTTATGACATTTCGGGGTTTGAATAACATTTGAATAACATTATCCATTCCTCCCATCAGGGATGGATTCTATTATTATGATGATGGTAAACAGGTCTTTGTATTTGGTCCTCTTTTGTTTGTGGGCCCCTTGATCCATTCCCCCATAGTACAGTCAGATCCAGGATCACTACCTGCTTTGTTGCCGGTGACCAGATGACAATATCTGGACGCTGGAAGAAGTCACCCAACTCTGCTGGGAAAAAAGATCCTTCTAGGCCGCAGTGGCTGAGTGGTTTAGATGTCTGGCCGTCTACGATCACTAGCCCCCACTACTGGGTCGCAGGTTTGAGTCCTACATGTACATGGGAAAGTCGCCAGGTACTGGCCACAGATTGGTGGTTTTTCTCCAGGTATTCTGACTTTCCTCAAACCAAAAACTTCCTCAAAATTTCCTTAAATGCACAACAAAACACTAACCAACACAGAATTGACATGTTTTCAACTTATCACATTTTACAATTTTGTCCGAGGCCCAATGCTATAATGCTGCTCCATTCCTTGATGGAAATATAAAAAAGACGTTTATTCTTTCTCGACATATTCATATTTATTACAATGAAAACAAGTAGACGTAACAATAAACAACAACGTTACATAATACAATCAAATACACCATGTATACAGGTACTCTTATAATAGAATAGAGGATTTTTTTAACATTTTTTTTCTTTTTCTTAAACTTGATATGTTGTATTTTATTTTCATTCATTTATATACATGGCATTTTATACCCAGAATACAGATAAACCGTGTGCAACATTTGTATTTTGTGCTTTCTTTCTAACAAGAAATTTAAAAATCAGTAAAATTTTGAATATTTTGAGTTCGAATTAAAAATTAATGAATAAAGATCTAGAAAACAAAGAGAAGAAGCTTTTCATGTTCTTAACAACATTTATACCAACAACATACAGCATCACTAATCAAACATTGCTGTATCTCTTTCCATACTTTGCTGTAATGTAATTTCATAAATATATATGTATTTATGTACACATGATGATCTTAATAGTAAAGTTGTAATACATGTAGTTGCTAATGTTTCAACCTGATGAGGTGGTTTTAACTCATTCACCCCTGAAGACACATTTGAACTCCTCCAATTTAAAGGTTGGAAAAGTTCATTATGAAGTTTCAGGGTTGCTGATAAATATGAGAACAATGATAAATAACTGGAACACGAGGATGTATCTGAATTTCAGAATGTAGACCCGTGGTCGCATACAACAGATTCCATTTGTAAAAATCTAAAAATCTTGACCTTTAACTTCGGTTAGTCAGTACCAACACCTTGGAGCATTAGTTTAACAAGAAGTAAATGTACAGTAATTAAATAAGAGAGCAATATTTAATTAAAACAGCAAGTTATATCTACAAAAAATTAAAATACAGTTCAAGGTGCATCCAGAATTTTTTACTAATTCATTTACTTGGACTGGATAAAGTAGAATCAACTATTTGAATTGGTTTTAAGAAATAATTGATTTGTGTTATGATCATTTAGAGGAAATGTTTTGTTAACAAGGTTACTCTGTATCTTTACAATTCTGATCACCAAATGCTGGTAACAGTTATCTTTTCTTTAAGTACTTGCCTTTTTCTAAATATGCAGGACTTGAGCAGAATCATCAAAATAAAGCACTTTAACTATGCCAGGAATAGATAAAAGGAATTCTTAACTGACCACAGAACATTGACCTTTTAAAATACATGAAATATTTCATATAAGAATATGGAAGTGAACATATATGAACATGTCCTACTTTAACCTATTGTACATAATATGTTGTTATAAAATGTTAAAATAAATCTTTGTTTTTCAAACAATTAAAAATTTACAAGAATTCCCGCACACACAATGCTGAATACGTTCTTACAAAATGTACACTCCTACCCTGATACATTACGATACTAAATACGCCCTCATAGTGGGCTCATACAATACTTTACCAAGTCTTACCCAAAACTAAATACATTCTCACAATGACGAATTACACCTTCACTAAATGAACACATAATGCAACAGAAAATTACCTTTAAGAATAATCTCTGTCATTTTACTGCACTTCGTTCATATTTAACAATTACATGAGACGATGCATCCAGCATTTATAGTACAATATGGGGAGGGAAATACAGCAGTACACGTTAAAAAAATGATTTATAACATACATTCCACTTGATGGCGTGTGTCTTTTGTCATAGAAATTGTTTTTTGAAGTAAAATGTTGATATTTGATAGAAGGGGGGAGGGGGGGGGGGGCTTTCATAGTTTTGTTTCAAGTTTTGAATTGCAAGTTTTATTCTACATAAAAAAAATGTGTATAATATTATAAAACAATGTTTCATAATAATGTGAATGGCTATGATATAGTTAAATCTGATTGCACTCTTTACTTTCAGTATTAAAAAATCATGTGCTTTGTTGGGGAATTAAACTAATGTGACATGATATTAAAAGGAATTCATGTTAAATCACATGACACAAAGAAAACTCAATTCCATAAAAAAATAGAAAAAGAAAAAAAAATGTCCAAGGAAAATATGATATAAACAGAAATGTGACATTAAGCAGTGTTACATTAAGTGAAATATACAGGAATATAGTTTTTAGAGAGATAGCAGTTATGATCTGAAGCTGCAGCAATATTCACACAGGAGGACATCATATTTGTTTGGAGAACATGATCAAGATGTTTTCATGAAGCTTTACAGCTTAAGGTAATAATGACTTGCATGAAGGTTAAACACTGACAGAATTACACATTGTCATTTGCTCTATTGCACTAATAGAAACAACAGCTTGACTTCTGTATCACCTTGGGAACAATTATTAGGCGTTCAAAAGAAGAGATGACCAGACAACATCAAAAAGGAAGTAGCCGCAATTTTAACCACGTTTCCATGTTTCAGCCGACTAGCTGGGCAGTCACCAGTGCAAGCTACCAATTTCAAAAAAATCCTTAGTACAAAAAAGCGGTACCTTGCCTAGCAACAAGCAAGGGAACCACTTTTTTGTACCTGAGTATGTTTTGAAATTTGTATGTTGTTCTGATGGCCAGACCAGTAAATTCCATTGAGGAATCAATCAACTGGGGTATACTGAATTTTACAGAACATACCACTAGCGGACCTTGGATCTCATTCCCCGTTGTATTAATTATCAATTATTATGAAAATGATATTTGAATAACCAAGGTCATACTCATACAATATTTTCAGATTTCATAAATACTTTCATCTAGTACATTTTGTATAGAACTGATTTAGCATTATTTCTATAGCCTTACTGGTATAACATTTTGGACGGACACGGTTGAAGACATGTAAATAAACTTGTCCACTGTTCATGTATAGTGAACAAATACATGTGTTGATTCCGATCATCTCTATATTAATTCATGTTATTAAACTCAAACTAACACAGGAACTTGCTATCCTATTTGTGTGTTATTAAACTCAAACTAACACAGGAACTTCTTGTCCTTTTTGTGTGTTATTAAACTCAAACTAACACAGGAACTTGCTGTCCTCTTTGTGTGTTATTAAACTCAAACTAACACATGAACTTGCTGTCCTATTTGTGTTGTTGTTTCCATTTTGGATATAAAAAAAAATTAGTCCAAGTATTGCACAATACATGTAAAACACATCAACTGATGCGCAATTCCAAGAACCAATTATATATTTAGCAAATCAGCAAATAAAATAATTGAAGTGACATAAAGAAGATATTTTGAGTGAAGAGGTCACACTTTCCTCTGAATGTACTACAGAATGCTTCACAGCTTCGCTATTCCTGATAAGAACTTCCTGTTTTAATTACCCTGAGAGGTTATTTTTAATTGTTCTGAGATCAAACAACATCCTGCATGATTCTTGAGCGACAGTAATACCTTAACTTACACTTCTGTTTTGATATCTACCGCTATGCTTGGGCAAAAATGTGTTTCCTTACATTTATGGTATAACATAATCAACATATCTACATATATTACTGTATAACATGGAAACGAATTTGAATGATACACGTGTCCACTGTTTGTTAATATAGGATATCTACGAAAGTTTGTACCATGAAACAATCTAAATAGCTTCAAACCACGAAGGAAAATACCCACAAATATTTTGTGCTATACAGTATGGTGGATTTTTTTATTTGCAATTCAAAAATGGTTGGAAAAAATGACTCATAAATGCCTATTGACTTTTGTTACAAACAGAAGCTTTTGTGCTCCTCATGATGGAGTATTAATAACTGCACTGAAATACAATCCTAAAATATTTCTGATGTACTCAATACCAATAGTCATGTACTGTAATTCAATCTTCACTGCTTTACCATGGTAACAGGGGTCGGTTTCACCAATATTAATGCTTCAACCAAAATAAATTATCATAATCACAAGTGAAAGGCAAAATTAAGACCGAGTGAATACAGAATTTACCGGTAAATGGCAAAAGATTGACTGGGTAAAATTTTCCACATAAACTGAAGTCCCAGGTAAATTCCCTAAAGCTTAAGGTCATATACAGTAAGTATAAGATGTTACCATAGCAACCTACATAACTCACTCATCAGGGCAAGACTTTGACATTGCAATTCCATGCTTACATGTGAGAAATCATGGGCATGGAACTATCCTATGCATCATGATATACAGTAACACAATACTCCAGTCTTTATATGAGCAATAAATATAAAACAAGGGAAACCCATTGGCAATGCCGGCATTGGACTACATTGGGCTTGGGTGAAAGTTTTGAGTCTATAGTATATCGTTGTGTTAGCATCAGCAACATTTTCAAAGTGCCATTTTCACGATACCTCGGTTAGGTGATGTGAAAAATGAGACAGACACAATGAAATTACAACTTTACTTAGGAAACTTTTTCCAAAGGACCATAACGTATATTTTTACAGAGATCTATCTACTGAGCTAAAAATAAATTCCCTCCGGACATGTTATTAACAATGACTAGAGCGTAACCACTGTGACATTATATACTGTACATCATACAAAGTAAATGGTCTCGCGACCAGGAATGTCGGGGAAACACTGGGGAAAGTCCTAAAATGGATAACAAAACACTGCGGACATGTCCTTTGTAATCATAGTCTACTGTATGTTTGTATTGATGGGGAATCCACTATCAGTTACATGATCTTTGATCGCTTTGAGGATATTGGCTTGACAATGGAAGGTGGAAGTTGTTTCATCGAGTCTGTACTCCAATACTGTTGTCGTAGGAGAGCTTTATTCCGGGGTTGAGATCACTGAAGTATGGATGCTGCATCCCTTCCTCTGCTGAGATCCTCACTGGAGGGTTACACACCAACAATCTCTGGCAAACAAAACAACACATACTCCTCAAATTTAGATTGTTTAAGGGCTAATTATTCAGTACATAAATAACTGTAAAATGTGTTTTCTGTCACTCTCGATACTG
Source organism: Mizuhopecten yessoensis (assembly GCF_002113885.1). NCBI lineage: Eukaryota > Metazoa > Mollusca > Bivalvia > Pectinida > Pectinidae > Mizuhopecten > Mizuhopecten yessoensis. The sequence goes on along the minus strand of NW_018480067.1, from coordinate 134,689 downwards.
TAAAATTCCCCACCCATATTTATTCCAGATTTTGTTTTTAAATTCTCTCCCCTTCATTATCACAGTAGCTTAGGCCCCTTTTACATAAACCCGTTTGTCTGTTTTTAAATGTTATGTTTTCGGGTATAAATCTTGGTGGACCTTTAAATGTTTATGCAGGCCTTGCAAGGCTTTGTCAAGGCCCGCCTGAAAACAGCATCAGATTACTAGGTCGGACCTGATTTCATAAACGAACAGCTCTGGGTCAACTGGTTCAACTGGTTAGATCCCGATAAACAAATGTGGCCCTAGTAACATCATATAAATTGTCCCCGTTTATGTCTCCTTGTGAGAATTCTACCATTATTAATCTTCAGTTAGTTTATATATTGTCTCTTTGTTAATCACCAAATACCTGTAAGAGTTCTCTCCCCCTTGAGTTCAGGTTCGGCACAACTTGTTGCCAAGTGGTATTCACATGATACAACTGGAAAGGCTGCAAAAGAATGAACACAAACATATTATTGAACTTTGAAAACCACAATGTTTTCACTGATATCTTATTCCAGTACATGTATAGTAAAACCTTGATATACTACCCCTTGTTTCATTTGTCACCTCGCCAACATATATATTTCAATGTCCCTTTATGTCGTTTTCTTCCAGAATTCCTTTTATACATTTCCCTCAATTTATCGCCAAACCCTTTATAATGCCAAAATTTTTCTGAACAAATGGTGGCAGTATAACAAGGTTTACTGTAGGTCATTTCTAATGACAGCATGACATAATAGAAATTAGAAGCCCTTTTCATTACAAGAGCTTGTTATTCCTTTTAACAAAATCATACTATAATTTTCTGTTTAAACAGGTCTCATAGAAAAAATAAAGAAAAGAATAGCCCTGTACTTACTTTGTAGTCTGGGAGTTGTGTAATGTTAGGCCATGTCTCCTCCGTGGGAGTTCCCAGAAGTCTAGAAGGTCAAGGTCAAACAACTAGAATGATTGAGTTGACAGGTCTTTTTCCTGTAGTATGTCAACATTCATATGCTAACTATATTTTTTATTCCTGTCTTACCTAACAGACTCATCTAATTAGCAGGAAAGATATATGGATGTTCAGTGCTAGAAGAAGCCATAGAGATGGATAGCCAGGCCACCACAGTGAACCCATAGGCCAAACCAGGAGGCATACTGCCTTAAGTATCATTTAAAATGTGTCGTTTGCTGTGAAAAAGCATAGTGGACCTAGGAAGTAATACCGTCTTTAACTGAACATTAGTAAGTCTAGCTACTAAGCCAGGAACTTAACTATTAACTCATTCACCCCTGAAGACACATTTGAACTCTTCCGATTCAAAGGTTGGAATAACTCATTAAAACATTTCAGGGGTGAAAGAGCTAATCTAGAAATTATTTCTAAAATAAAAAGTTTGAGTTACTCTTCTATTCAATTCTTGATTTTTAAAGATCTAAGCTGGAAAGGATACTTGAAAATCCTCTTTAGTTGGTCATCAACATCATTCCCTGGAAATAGTGGTCGTCCTGCATTTGCTAATTCTGAAAAAGGTGATTGTCAATTTATGTAATTCAAAACAGTTTTTTGAAGTTTCAATATTTTATTAATTAGCATATTGTGGATCCTCATTTGGTTATGTTTGTACATGTTAGTGGTTTGGGAAGATGAAAGCTGGTAATGGGAGTGTGACAGCTAGTAATGAGAGGATGAATTTGAAGTATAGTGAATATTGGTGAAATTACATAAGGGAGATACATATCAACAAGCTTTAGTCCCATTTCATAAATTCTATTGACAGGTAGTAATTTTTTCTGTAGATTTTCATTTTATTTCATAAACTTTAAACTGGTCTCTTTAAGTGTATGAGAAATCAACACTAATAGCAAGTACTGCAACTGTATGTTTTATAATAATCCACAAAACTCAAGCTCTGCAACAAATTTTTTTGACTTAAAGTATAAACTGTATTAGCCACACTTTAATAAATATCAATGTTAAGCTCAAATAATTAATATTAAGTTATGGTACGGGACTCGACAGAACGGGACGAGACGACACTATATGCCCTCCCATTTTATAGCGGGGGCATGAAAATTGTTGCTCATCTTCTGGCAGTTACAACATTAGAATGATACACACTACCCATTATTAACGATTTAGTTTTACAATGAAAACATATATAGTGACTGCTATGAGAATTACCCGCAAATATGCAGCCGGCTGACCACATGTCAATGGAGGTGGAGTACATCTTGGCTCCAAACAGGACATCTGGGGGGCGGTACCATAGTGTCACCACCTGTATGTATAGAATATACATATACACATTTCTTGTGTAACTGATATAAAACATGAATTTTAATGTAACTGATCAATCTACTTATACTCAAATGTACCATCACCTCAGACAGGCGTGTATATATGTAGCTGCATGCACACTGGTACGTAGGTGAATCCACCAAATTTTCAACAACAACAACAAAAACATTGATTGTGTCTTAAGCAATGATTATGTATACTGATATAAAATACTATTTAAGACATGACTTTATTGTAGAATGTCACAATTTGGCAATTACATAAATATACTTCTTGCGATGAATACACTTCAAGCCAGGGCTAGCTATTCCCCTGTTCAGAAACTAACCAAGTCCAACCAAGCTGTATAGCCATTGTAACCTCTATAATCTGACCACTGTGATGTATAGCCATTGTAACCTTTATAATCTTACCACTGTGATATTTAGCCATTATAACCTCTGTTATCTGACCACTGTGAAATTAAGCCATTGTAACCTCTATCATCTTACCACTGTGATATTTAGCCATTGTAACCTCTATAATCTGACCACTCTGATGTATAGCCATTGTTACCTCTATAATCTAACCACTTTGATATATAGCCATTGTAGCCTCTATAATCTAACCACTGTGATATATATAATCTGACCACTGTGTTGTATAGCCATTGTAATTTCTGTAATCTGACCACTGTGATGTTTAGCCATTGTAACCTCTCCACTGTGATATATAGCCCTTGTAACCTCTATAATCTGCCCACTGTGATATATAGCCATTGTAAACTCTGTAATAACACCACTGTCATCTATAGCCATTGTTACCACTATAATCTGACCACTGTGATGTATAGCCATTGTAATCTCTGTAATCTGACCACTGTGATATATAGCCATTGTAACCTCTATAATCTAACCACTGTGATATTTAGCCATTGTAACCTCTATAATCTGACCACTGTGATATATAGCCATTGTTACCTCTATAATCTAACCACTGTGATATATAGCCATTGTAACCTCTATAATCTAACCACTGTGATATATAGCCATTGTAACCTCTATAATCTGACCACTGTGATATATAGCCATTGTAACCTCTATAATCTAACCACTGTGATATTTAGCCATTGTAACCTCTATAATCTAACCACTGTGATATATAGTCTTTGTAACCTCTATAATCTGACCACTGTGATGTATAGCCATTGTTACCTCTATAATATAACCACTGTGATATTTAGCGATTGTAACCTCTATAATCCAACCACTGTGATATATAGCCAGTGTTACCTCTATAATCTAACCGCTGTGATATATAGTCTTTGTAACCTCTATAATCCAACCACTGTGATATATAGTCTTTGTAACCTCTACAATCTGACCACTGTGATATATAGTCTTTGTAACCTCTACAATCTGACCACTGTGATATATAGTCTTTGTAACCTCTACAATCTGACCACTGTGATATATAGCAATTGTAACCTCTATAATCTAACCACTGTGATATATAGCCATTGTATTCTCTGTAATAACACCACTGTGATGTATAGCCATTGTTACCACTATAATCTGACCACTGTGATGTATAGCCATTGTTACCTCTATAATCTAACCACAGTGATATATAGCCATTGTAACCCCTTTAATCTAACCACTGTGATATATAGCCATTGTATTCTCTGTAATAACACCACTGTGATGTATAACCATTGTTACCACTATAATCTGACCACTGTGATGTATAGCCATTGTTACCTCTATAATCTAACCACTGTGATATATACCCATTGTATCCTCTATAATCTAACCACTGTGATATATAGCAATTGTAACCTCTATAATCTGACCACTGTGATTTATAGCCATTGTTACCTCTATAATCTAACCACAGTGATATATAGCCATTGTAACCCCTTTAATCTAACCACTGTGATATATAGCCATTGTAACCTCTGTAATCTGGCCACTGTGATATATAGCATTTGTAACCTCTATAATCTGACCACTGTGATATATAGCCATTGTAACCTCTATAATCTGACCACTGTGTAATACCACTGTGATATATAGCCATTGTAACCTCTATAATCTGACCACTGTGTAATACCACTGTGATATATAGCCATTGTAACCTCTATAATCTAACCACTGTGATGTATAGCCATTGTAACCTCTATAATATGACCACTGTGATATTTAGCCATTGTAACCTCTATAATCTAACCACTGTGACGTATAGCCATTGTTACCTCTATAATCTGACCACTGTGATGTATAGCCATTGTAATCTCTGTAATCTGACCACTGTGATATATAGCCATTGTAACCTCTATAATCTAACCACTGTGATATATAGCCATTGTAACCTCTATAATCTGACCACTGTGATATATAGCCATTGTAACCTCTATAATAACACCACTGTGATATATAGCCATTGTAACCTCTATAGTCTGACCACTGTGATGTATAGCCATTGTTTCCTCTATAATCTGACCACTGTGATATATAGCCATTGTAACCTCTATAATCTGACCACTGTGATGTATAGCCATTGTAAACTCTATACTCTGACCACTGTGTAATACCACTGTGATATATAGCCATTGTAACCTCTATTATCTAACCACTGTTATATATAGCCATTGTAACCTCTATAATCTGACCACTGTGATACATAGCCATTGTAACCTCTATAATCTGACCGCTGTGTAATACCACTGTGATATTTAGCCATTGTAACCTCTATAATCCGACCACTGTGATGTATAGCCATTGTTACCTCTAATAATCTGACTACTGTGATATATAGCCATTGTAACCTCTATAATCTAACCACTGTGATATATAGTCATTGTAACCTCTATAATCTGACCACTGTGATACATAGCCATTGTAACCTCTATAATCTGACCACTGTGATGTATAGCCATTGTAACCTCTGTAATCAAACCACTGTGATGGTTGCACACAAATTAAATGTCTTCATGTTAACTTTAATAAATATATTGGATTAAGTAAAGTATATTAAGGAGCACATACCTCAGCACTGTAAAACCGCACCGGAATGCCGAAAGCTCGGGCAAGGCCAAAGTCTGCTAATTTAAGCTCCCCATTCTAGGAAAAGGGTTCAAATATTTTCTAAGTACAGTATAATTAAAATAAATAGTGATTATTCATATTACACTTTCTACATTACATTATCAGCTACCAGGTATTTTCAAGGCTTGAAATAAACCAGCAGAACAAACGGAATTAAGAACCCTTCAGAGGTTTTTTTATGAAACTTTCAAATATTTCTTGTGTTGCGTAAAATTCAAACATTACAAATTTGTTTTAATAACAGAAACATGACAGTTTTATTCCACACAATGAAATAACTCTATGTGCACAATACATACAATCAATCCATATTAGTCGAATTCAAGGTCATAGCAACCAAAAGTAAGTATTGGTATTAACTGGTTTTCAAATCCAGGAGACACCAATAGGAAATGCATTATGATATATGGAAGATCTTGTATGCTACTTCTGACAAAGGTATTGAGGGTCAATCAGTTTAAAATCATAATGATAATCGGTTTGTAATCGGAAGTAGAAAGCCGATCAATGATCGACTGCATAATCGGTTTATAATTGTTTGGGACTGAATACCCAGATAAAGTGAAAGCACTACTATTACATCAATAGACAGAGTTGTTCACTATACTAATACATAAGGTTTCATGCTTTTACGATGGATGGATATCAAGCAACCTTTATGCATTTTTATCAATCATGTAGTATAAATCATAACAATATATGACTTCCAAAGCATACTTTACATGGAAGACATTTAAATACTTTGATTTCAACGATGAACCGATTATAGAATTTGCAATCGATAACCAGAATCAGAAAGGGTGAATCAATCGATTTTCAATCAATTATAATTGATCACTAGACAAAGGCCTATTTACCTTGTTAATAAGGAGATTCTGAGGCTTCAGGTCCCGATGTAAGACATTGTTACTGTGACAGAACGCCAGGCCTCGTAATAACTGGTACAAGAAGGACTGCAGGGCAAATACACAACTGTTACATTTCAATATCAACTTATAATAAATGAAATAAGTTCCAATCACAACATGCTCAAAGAGTCAAGATGATGTATATATACTTTTTATTAGTTGACTAGCTTTGTATAATTTCACCTCTAAAGTAGATGATCATGACTCATCAGGAAAATGTTAATAATACATTAGGCATATAAAGTACTCTAAATAGAACTCTCTTTTCTATTGTGATGTAATGGGCGAACAGCTTAGGCTGAGGGGAAATAGATAATGATTAACAATAGTTCAAGTTCAAAGTATTTTGTTTTCGTGTCAAACACATAATATTCATAAAAATTACACTACATATCAAAATTTTAGTATAAAATGTGTCCAGTCAAAATGACTTATTAGACACATTAAGAGAATAATCACACTGTTTATGAAATATTAAAAAACAATCACAATTCAATTTTACTCAGTTCGGACATGTAATGTCATTTAACCAGTATTTATAAAAGACTGAAAACAATTATATATGCTCATGAAAAAAGTGCATTTTACTTGCCAGTAGCTGGACTATATGTATATTTACATGTTATCACCGTGTACACCCTACATGGTGAGAGATATACAAGAGTGGTTGGGCCAGTCCCTACTGAAAAATTATATATATCCCCCACCCCGTACCTGCACATTTAATAAACATAAATTTTATGTGAGAAACATGGTTCTCCTCCTCAACATAAGGGAAAGTTGGGTAGATAATATTTTTTGAATATCTGGTTCATACATCACATATCTGAACTGCTCAAATTTGTTCATATTATTGAAAAAAATGTTAACATTATTTGCTTTAAATAAAATTACAGATCAAAGATCTGCAAAAAATTAACATTCAGTTCTGTTTCTTTGGCATAATAGGTGCTACACATAGTCAATCTCACATGTAAAATCACCTGTAAATAGATAATTGATGATCTCTCACCTGTACAGTGTCCTGATCAATTTCTCCATTACAACTGTCAAAGTACTTTTTCAGGTCCTGGTCACAGTATTCAAACACTAAGGTGAGCTTCTTTTCACTGTGTAGTACATCATGTAGTCTGTAAAAACAATAAATCATAGTATTCTTCTAAATCCTCATGATCACATCATACTACGTGTATCTCTAAATATCTCTAAATCTTCAGTAGGATTTAGAGTTAACAATTCAATCATTTTATCTCTAAATCCTCATGATCACATCATACTATGTGTATCTCTAAATATGTCTTAATCTTCATTAGGATTTAGAGTTAACAATTCAATCATTTTATCTCTAAATCCTCATGATCACGTCCATCTCTGCTAGCCAAGGGTTACGATCCAGTACAATCCGGTTTCTTAGGTAGACCAGATTGTACTGCCTTGTAACCCTTGGCTAGCCAAGATGGATCACATTATACTACATGTACAATGTATCTCTAAATAAATCTTCATGAGGATTTAGAGATAAAAATCTGATCATTTTATCAATAGATCCTCATGCACAAGTGGCTGTATATAATTGGACTCATTCGAATTCACCCCTGAAATATGATAATGAACTATTCCTACCTTTGAATTGAAAGAGTTCAAATGTGTCTTCAGGGGTGAATGAGTTAAATGTTCTGCCCTTATCATTGACTTCTGTTATTATTGAATTGTACTCTATACAAGGAAATGTTCATCCTTAGACAATAAAATTCAGTTTTGCCCAATAATAAATTCACCCTTCTCATTGAGATTCTTTACAAATTATGTTTTTAGCTTATGTTTTCTGTAATGATAAAGTCGCCCTCATTACGGATGGTAAAAAAGGCGAATATTAAACTGCAGCGAAAATTTCCCAGTAAACTGTAATTAATTCTTTTTGGATATTCATATTACTTGGCTCTAGCTTTTGTCCAGTACCAATATTATTCATGTACACATCAGACATACATGTACACCACCAGAAATGACATTAAGTATTATAAGATATTGCTACATGAAATATGTCTACCAATTGTCCGCAGACATATACATGTATACAATATGTGTAATTTATCGCTAGATATTAAGTTGTATCCCCTGTCACCCACCTAACAATATTTTTGTGTTTCAGCTCCTTTAGAAGACAGATTTCTCTCAGCGCTGAACTTGGTACCCCCTACAACACAATAGAGTAAATTAAATCATGATAACTTGTTATATTGTTCTTATTAATGTAAAATCATAATTAACATAGATACAAACAGTAGTTTTAATGTATACCGTACATGTGTATATATATGTACAGTGATATGTACAATTAATTCATGAAATAATCTGTTATATTACCTCATCATCATCATCCAGACGAACTCTCTTGAGGGCTACAACTTCATGTGTTTCTCTATTTTTGGCTTTGAACACTGTTCCATAGGTTCCTAATGAAAACATTGAAATGTATTTTATATGTAAAAATGAATACAAAAATAGTGTAATAGTGTACTAGCTAGGAAGTAGCAAAAAAGATTATGTGCACTCGCTGGGGATCAAACCTGTGATTGCAAACTTTTTAGCTTGATCCCTCTTTCTAAAGCTATAATAAGTAAGGCAACTATATAAAGCCCAGTCTGGCTGTTACATTTCTCCTTTTTCATATTACAAATTTAGCGCTCAACAAAATACACCCACAGAAGGTGGTGTATAGCTATAGATGGAGTCTCGTGTGTCTTCAGGGTCAAAGGCTTTAATTTGTTGAGGGAGGAATGTACTAGCGGAACTGGACTTTGTTGATCAGCAACATGAAACCAGCTAGGTTGCTTAATTGGTCAGAGCGTCTGTAAAGAGGTTGGAGGGTCTCGATCATGTTCGAATACCAGTCTTGCGCCCTTGCATTTCTTTTTGGACGGTCTCATGTTCGAATACCAGTATTGCCCTTGCATTTCTCTTTCTCCTGATCATTTAATTATGAACCTGCGATTTAAACCATTCTCACATTTCACGATTTGCTATATATATACACTGAACATACAATGTATGCATGTGGAAAATTTCATTACCTGATAATGGAAAAGGTATGCATGTGGCTGTTGATGTAAAAATTAATTACATGTAGCTGATCAGACCATGATCAAGACAAGGTAATACCTGAAAACCTCGGAATTTAAAGGTAGATTCATGATCATCTATATATAATTTCACAAAAATAAACACTGCCAAAGGAACATGCATATTTTCTTTTGAGATAGATCTAGATAGTTTATAAAGAAAAACAAAACTGCACTGGTTTTTCGTGACCATCGTTGCAAATCATTTAGGTGTACTAGGCCGAAAATGTAAACAACAGCTTCTTATCAATCTTTTATATACAGATCTAGACCGTACAGAAATTCAGTTGAGAGTACGCATCGAAACACAACTGTTTTCTCAAGATGTTTCGAGCTAACATGTATTTAACACAATCACCGATGTGAATAGCTAGTTATGATCATTTGGTTTACCAATATGGTCTACTTACCTTCTCCAATTTTCTCTAATTTCTCATATTTTTGCATGTTATTGAAATATTGTGTTCTAGAGCAAGAGGCAAAAATCTATAACATTCAGTGTCTTTTAAACGCTTTTTTTACATACGTGTGATTTCAAAACATTTCTACGTCCGAGATGCATATTATAAATTTAGAGCCTAAACGGAAGAAGACACTCCGTAACAGGATACAGTACATGTATATATATATCTACAATGGAAGCTTTTAAACGTCTCTCTTCAGTGGTAACAATTGTTAATATTCTTGTTTTGATTAATTTAGTTTATGTGCTCTGTAATAACGAATATGTCTTAACGTTGCTGGAACTAACGTAGATTTGTATTGCACAGTGGCGGATCCAGAGACCTATCTGGGGGGGTTCCAAATTTCCTGGGGGGTTTCCATGTTGGAAAAATTGAGGAAAATGGTAAAATATATGATTTTTAAAGAAAATTCTCAGGGTGGGGGGGTTTCCTGAAGCCCAAAAAACCCCTCTGGATCCGCCACTGTTGCAATTAATCATTTAATGATTTCAGGTTTGTTATATCTACAAGTCCAGTACACTCTGCCGATGGACTGGAGCTGTCAAGACCCACATGTACATTTGTATAATCATAGGTGTTTGAAATTCTGACTGTAAATTGAGATAAAAATCAATTAAAAAAAATAATGGAATTACTATATAAAAAAGAATAGTAATACCCTTATTTTTTATATGATTTTTATCTCAATTTACAGTCAGAATTTCAAACACCTATATATGGTATAATCAGTTATAATAGCTCTTTCAGATACTTTAGATAATATTATAAATATCATATAGTGAATGAATATTGACACGAGTCTGTATAGAGAGTGTAAGTAGTTATTTATATGAATGTATGATTGAGTGTATGAATTGAATACAATAATATAAATAGCTTATTAATTACATGTATATATATAATCGATATCATATATACATGTATAACTATAATATATATAATATCATACATGTTATGATGATGTACTTACACCATCATGGAGAAGATTGATATAGGCCTAGCCTGTTATCTTATCCATTTATATATATTTATTTATATATATAATAAAATTTGTTAAAACGAAACCAGGAAAATAATAGCTCTCTGAAAAAGGTCTTTTGAGCAATTTTCATGTGTTTTTCATTTTTTAAGGAAAATGAAACAAAATCATTTTTAAAAGAAGATTTTATCATTAGGTTGATAACAAAAAACTTCAAATATAAGTCTAACCACAGTATTAGAGTATCTAAGTCTGTGGTCTAACAGTAACAGTTACAGTTCAGTATTCTTTTTAAAAAATAATGATGTAAAAAAATCAGAAATTTTACATTTATGAAAAATGAAAATAAACATCTAAATGTATGCTTTTTGTAGTCAACATTACCATAAACCTTATTGTTTTATGCGACTTTGCTTTAATTTAATGAAAATTGAAATCTTAGAAAATATAGCTTGAAACAGCTATAATTTTCAGGTGAAAATAGCTATATAGGTCTTTATAGCATAGCTCAACCGACAGAGTGTACTGGACCTGATCTAACCCTTTATACGAGTTCTTCAAGAAGTAAACAAAACATAGATAATCCATTCCAAAAATTGTCTGGTGTTCACACTATAACCTAGTCCAGTTCTGCTACATTTTTCGGCATCCTTTTTTTGATTGTATATAGGCTTTGCCCCCGAAGACGATCAAAGTATACTAATATATTTACAACCAGGTTCGAGTTTGTCACAGGCACCACTAGTGTAACAGGAAGCAGAGATATGCATCATGGGCAGACCTGGATTTAAAACCTGGGATCTCCAAACGCTATACAGGTCGACACTCTAACCGACTGAACTAACCAGTCACCAGCAATCACCCAGGTCAGGCTTACCCTGTTTACTATAGTACTGTGGCAGAATGTAATTGTACACTTGTACATGTGGGATTATGGACGCCTTCTAGTTCTGTGCTAGAGGGAATCGCCCTGTATACTGTATTTATATATATATATCACAAATTCATGTTTTAGAAGTTTCCAGGAATCTTCTAAGTGGAATATCAATTTAAATAATGTTTTGATAAAATCTCTATGCCTTTTCTACCAAATTTTCAAAATAATATTCGGTCAAAACAAGAATAATTTGGACTTACTAAACCACTTTTTTCAGATGGCAGATGAGATTTTGATGGTAGAACCATTTTATGGAGGCTCTCATCGGCAGCTGATTGACCTTCTGCATTCACACTTCACAGAATCTGTCAAAGTAACCATGACCGCAAAGAAATGGCACTGGAGGGCTCGTACATCCGCTCTTCATCTCAGTCAGGAGATACCGTACTCCAGTAACTATAGGTAAAGATATCTCAGTCAGGAGATACCGTACTGCAGTAACTATAGGTAAAGATATCTCAGTCAGGAGATACCGTACTCCAGTAACTATCGGTAAAGATATCTCAGTCAGGAGATACCGTACTCAAGCAACTATAGGTAAAGATATCTCAGTCAGAAGATACCGTACTCCAGTAACTATAGGTAAAGGTATCTCAGTCAGGAGATACTGTACTCCAGCAACTCAGGAGATACTGTACTCCAGTAACTACAGGTAAAGATATCTCAGTCAGGAGATACCGTACCCCAGTAACTATAGGTAAAGATATCTCAGTCAGAAGATACCGTACTCCAGTAACTATAGGTAAAAATATCTCAGTCAGGAGATACTGTACTCCAGTAACTATAGGTAAAGACATCTCAGTCAGGAGATACTGTACTCTTAGATAGGGGTGACTATTGCGGCCAATTTCACAATTGCAATATTATTGGTTAGATAACATTAAGCCGTAGTATGTTAACTATGTTTTAAATCACGAATTTCAAATGTAAATTAATGCTATCTAGGGTTTCTCTAAAACAACTTACTGCCTGGTTTATATGTTTCTATTTGTCAGTTGTCATTGTGTTTATAATTGATAAATACAGATCTAAAAATAATAAAAATCCACAAATGATTGAAACTTAAACTCGCTCTTTAGTTTTTATTTGTCCATCTTAGAATCAAGAGAATGAAACTTCTATAGAGCTTTGTCGCCTCTAGTTCAGTACTAGTATTGTTCATTGTTCAACATACAGTTTCCAGTTCTTCTTTAGAAAGATTAGCTTGTCCACATAGTCAGGTCTCAATGCGGACCTCTGAGCAGTTACAATGTCGCCCGCCGTGGAAAGATTGTCTGAATTCAGAGAGGGACCTCCCCTAAATCAGTGTAGCGACAAGCGATGCGGAACAAATGTAGTGATGACTCGGACATTTTCGGGGGAATTCCCAGACCGGAATATTTACATGTTTAAGGTTCCGAAAAGAGGATTTTAATAACTATTGAAACAATCGATATCTGACGGAACAATCGGCAATAAATATTGAATTTTAATATCCAATCGATGCATTGATATTGGGAAGGATTTATTGCAATCTATCGATATTTCGATGCATTGTTACACTCCTAGTACTCTAGTAACTATAGGTAAAGACATCTCAGTCAGGAGATACCGTACTCCAGTAACTATAGGTAAAGACATCTCAGTCAGGAGATACTGTACTCCAGTAACTATAGGAAAAGATATCTCAGTCAGGAGATACCATACTCCAGTAACTATAGGTAAAGACATCTCAGTCAGGAGATACCATACTCTAGTAACTATAGGTAAAGACATCTCAGTCAGGAGATACTGTACTCCAGTAACTATAGGTAAAGATATCTCAGTCAGGAGATACCGTGATCCAGTAACTATAGGTAAAGATATCTCAGTCAGAAGATACCGTACTCCAGTAACTATAGGTAAAGACATCTCCGTCAGGAGATACCATACTCTAGCAACTATAGGTAAAGACATCTCCGTCAGGAGATACCATACTCTAGCAACTATAGGTAAAGACATCTCAGTCAGGAGATACTGTACTCCAGCAACTATAGGTAAAGATATCTCAGTCAGGAGATACCGTACTCCAGTAACTAAAGGTTAAGATATCTCAGTCAGGAGATACCGTACTCTAGTAACTATAGGTAAAGATATATCACTCAGGAGATACCGTACTCTAGTAACTATAAGTAAAGATGTCTCAGTCAGGAGATACCATACTCCAGTAACTAAAGGTTAAGATATCTCTGTCAGGAGATACCGTACTCCAGTAACTATAGGTTAAGATATCTCAGTCAGGAGATACCGTACTCCAGTAACTATAGGTAAAGATATCTCAGTGAGGAGATACCATACTCCAGTAACTATAGGTAACGATATCTCAGTCAGGAGATACTGTACTCCAGTAACTATAGGTAAAGATATCTCAGTCAGGAGATACTGTACTCCAGTACCTATAGGTAAAGATATCTCAGTCAGGAGATACCGTACTCCAGCAACTATAGGTAAAGATATCTCAGTCAGCAGATTCCGTACTCCAGTAACTATAGGAAAAGATATCTCAGTCAGGAGATACTGTACTCCAGCAACTATAGGTAAAGATATCTCAGTCAGGAGATACCCTACTCCAGTAACTATAGGTATAAAGATAAAGCTCAGTCAGGAGATAATGTACTCCAGTAACTATAGGTAAAGATATCTCAGTCAGGAGATACTGTACTCCAGTAACTAAAGGTAAAGATATGTCAGTCAGGAGATACCATACTCAAGCAACTATAGGTAAATATATCTCAGTCAGGAGATACCGTACTCCTGTAACTATAGGTAAAGATATCTCTGTCAGGAGATACCGTACTCCAGCAACTATAGGTAAAGATATCTCAGTCAGGAGATACCGTACTCAAGTAACGATAGGTAAAGATATCTCAGTCAGGAGATACTGTACTCCAGTAACTAAAGGTAAAGATATGTCAGTCAGGAGATACCATACTCAAGCAACTATTGGTAAAGATATCTCAGTCAGGAGATACCGTACTCTAGTAACTATAAGTAAATATATCTCAGTCAGGAGATACCATACTCCAGTAACTATAGGTAAAGATATCTCAGTCAGAAGATACCGTACTCCAGTAACTATAGGTAAAGATATCTCAGACAGGAGATACCGTACTCTAGTAACTATAGGTAAAGATATATCAGTCAGGAGATACCGTACTCTAGTAACTATAGGTAAAGATATATCAGTCAGGAGATACCGTACTCTAGTAACTATAAGTAAATATATCTCAGTCAGGAGATACCATACTCCAGTAACTATAGGTAAAGATATCTCAGTCAGGAGATACCGTAAACATGTATTAACTTTTAACATTAATGTGTTTTGGTAATCACTTAAAATCCTGTAATTCATTTACATGTAGCTCACAGTTTAATTACAAAATTATCGGTCATTGTACGTGTGTATATAACTCCCAAATAGTCTGGTGAAGTTTAATACCCATACTGAAGTTTCCACCTGTACAAGATATATCTATATACATAATAGACTTTCCTGTCACATTTCTAGTCAAACGTTGATTATTCAATATATGTTTACTTTGTCACATCTCTAACACGTGATAATTATTATATTTCTAGGGTATTATTTGCAAGTAGTGTATTAAACTTGGCTGAGTTGGTAGCCCTGCGTCCAGATCTGTCTGGTCTGAGAAAAATTCTTTACTTCCATGAAAATCAGCTTGTCTACCCTGTCCAGAAAAAGATGCAGCGAGACTTTCAGTACCCCTATAATCAAATACTATCCTGGTGAGTATGTTATATAGCTATAAGTCCATTGCTTTATGTCAAAAGTTGTATGTTAATGATTAGATAGTGAAACCTTTTTACCTTCTTTTTATTTTAGAAAGGACTATGTATGGTTTGGGCCTGTTTTGGCTGCCAAATGCATCAAGATTCAAAACCTTAAAATGAACTTTGAAATGACTGTTTCTTTAATTTCGAATACTTCCCAAATACTATCATGAAAATATTTGTTTATATTTCTAATTATTGTTGCCATGGTAACAAGTTCAAATTTGCATAAATTAGAAAAAATTGAATACTCAGTGATATTTTGGATAATTTTTCTCCTAGAAACTATAGAGCGCATGCTTGAACAAACTTAATATCAATGGATAATGTGTAGGCACCTGTAATACATGTTTAGGAGAAATATAAAGTTTGTTCAAGAGTGCGCTCTATGGTAGCTAAGAGAAAAACTAGGTGAAGACCTGTCAAAATTGACTGAATAATCAAATTTCAATAATTTATGCAAATATGACCTGGGTACCATGGCAGCCAAAATTGAAAACACAAATAAATGTTTACATAATAGTACTGGGGAAATATTCAAAATTAGATAAACAGTCGTTTGAAAGTTCTATTGCAGATTTTTAATTTTGATGAATTTGGAGGCCGAAAAAGGCCCAAACCATACATAGTCCTTTATATTAGCTAGATATTTCTTAATAGTTATGCTGAGCAGTTGTCCTCATATAAATCATGGTTATGATGTGTAAAATAAATTCAAATGGGTTCTGTGTAAATGATTAAAGAGAATTTGTTTCTTTTGTAAACGAGGAAAAGAAATATGGTGTTTTAATTCAAACTCTTCCACCTGTATTTGTTTTATTTATTTCAGCTTAGTTGCTGATAAAGTTGTTTTTAACTCCCAGTTCAATATGGACAGTTTTTTATCATCCATAAATAAAACACTAAAAACAATTCCAGATTATCGACCAAAAGGTCTTCCGGAGAAGATTCGACCCAAGTGTCAGGTTTTATACTTTCCCTTAGACCTACCTCCAAGAGAAAAGTTTATTCACACTCATCAGAACAAACCAACTTTTACATCTATTGATGAGAGCAGAAAGGAAGAAGAGGAGAATTCATCATGTAATCCTGATGTAAAAACTAGGACTTGTTTAGGAGATAAGTTTGAGGATTGTGGCTCAAAGGACGTCAAGTGTGATATGCCTGTGCATTCTATTGAGGATGGAAATCCTTCTGATGAGAGGTCATGTCCACCAGATGCCAAGCGGCGGAAGACAGGACCTCTCCATATTGTTTGGGCACATAGATGGTAATGATGTTCAGTAGTGTAGCCAGATGTTATCAGACCCCACCCACTTCTATCATCAACACATTAAAATGATAAAATATTTTATATGGATGCTGATCTGGGACCTCAACACTGATACATGTATCATGATAGTGTCAAATTTTGTTAAGTACTTTTTTTTTTTTTTTCTCACTCTGCTTATTTTCCCACCATTATACACACGTGAGGTTCCTGTGTTCATTATTTCTGAATCATTATTACCCTAACTGCTTTTCAGGGAATCAGTCAATCATCTTCAATTCAAACCCAAATGATTTGCTATTGTGAGATGCTATATTGACAAATGTTTTCTCCTCTCTCTGTTTCTATATGTGAGACACAATGTGATGCATCTGTTTCCTCTATTGGTATTGATCATGTAAGATGCAGTATTATGCATTTATCCTCTATTAGTTTTTATGTGAGAAATCTTTCTCCTCAGTCCTCTATTGGTCTCTATGGGTTGGTGGTAAATGTTAAATCGCCATGAAATCAGCTGAATGACATCTCATTGAGGCATATATGTTATGTTACTTTTGATGAAGACAACATACTGTGAAATCAGATATTTTCGTAGGGCCAAAAGGACTTTGGGCGTTACGGGTCATTAAATTTTAGCCTCATAAAAAGTTTAAAAAATCAACTTGAATTTATTTCCCAATTTCTATCATAAACCTCATATTGGTTAATTGGGCTACCTTTTTTGGTGCAGATTTTTCTAATGTGCATGCATAGAGATGCCCTGCCATAGCAACAAAATTGTGTTGCTATGCAGAAATAGCCAAAATATGGTGAAATTTGACAGTTAACATGTAGAAATAAAAGCCTCCACATGGGACAAACAAAAAATCCTTTTCTAAGAATGAACACTGGTATGACAATGTTGAAGCATGTCAAGTATTTATTTGTTTGTTGCATACACAGGCTTTCAAACATTGAAGAGTGTTTAGTTGATTTCCTTCAAAATGGCCAATTTTCAACCAAATAGTGCACAACAGACAATATTCGCACATTTTATAATGAAAATGTGGGTTAATGTCTCTCTTTGTAATGCCATATCTCCTAAACCATTTGTCGAATGAAGTTGAAATTTCATATTTGCATACTTCATTAATATTCCAGATTACAAATTAAATATAACAACTAATTATAAATCCCTGATGAAGCCAGAAATTACCTTTATCGCCCCTAGTCTTTTCATGGTTTCCTAAAAGCTACCATTTTGGGGACCTATGAATTCGTGGATCAAGGTTATCCACAAAATCTATGAAACTAAAAAAACACACGAAAATTAGTGATTTCACAGTACATGATTATGTAATCACTAATTTTTTGTTTTTATTTTGTAATCTTAAAGATAACTTTAAAGATAAAGATACTCCATAGTATTTGTCTAGAAATTGTAGTGGTGAGATTTTAAGAACAATTCAAACACTACCAAAACTTGTACCTTGGTCCTATATGTTGTAATTCACTAGCAGTCAAAAAGGACATAATTGTATTAAAGTCAAAAGAAATTCAGTCTTTCCATAGGTTTGTGTAGATATGATCATTAACTTATATTAACTGCATTCTGATACTGTGTTTCTAGGGAGCATGACAAGGACCCAGAGACATTCTTCAATGCGCTGTTCCAGCTGCAGGAAGCAGGACTAAATTTCAGGGTTTCTGTGATGGGAGAACAGTTTACTGACAATCCAGGTGGGAAAACTCACTACTGCTATGTGTTTCAATTACATATACAGTCAAACCTATTTTCAAAGATCACCTTCAGGGCGTCCATAAAGTGGCCTCTTATGACAGGTGGTCTCTTAATACAGATTCAGTTAACATGTGTTTCACTTTAATGGGTATTTTTAAGAGTGGTATCTTAACACAGGTGATTTCCTATACAGATTCAGTTAACATGTGTTTCACTTTAATGGGTATTTTTAAGAGTGGTATATCTTAACACCGGTGATTTAACTATACAGATTGAGTTAACATGTGTTTCACAGGGGATTTCCTATACAGATTCAGTAAACATGTGTTTCACTATAACGGGGAATTTTAAGAGTGGTATATCTTAACACAGGTGATTTAACTATACAGATTCAGTTAACATGTGTTTCACAGGTGATTTCCTATACAGATTCAGTAAACATGTGTTTCACTATAACGGGTATTTTTAAGAGTGGTATATCTTAACACAGGTGATTTCCTATACAGATTCAGTTAACATGTGTTTCACTGTAATGAGCTGATGACAACTACAGGACGATCTAGGCCTCTTTGATCACATACGATCACAGGGCACTTCCAGGTCGATTGAGGCCTGTTTGATCACATATGATCATAGGGCACTTCCAGGTCGATCTAGGCCTGTTTGATCACATACGATCATAGGGCACTTCCAGGACGATCCAGGCCTATTTGATCACATACAATCATAGGGCACTTCCAGGTTGATCTAGGTCTCTTTGATCACATACGATCATAGTGCACTTCCAGGACGATCTAGGCCTATTTGATCACATACGATCATAGGGCACTTCCAGGACGATCTAGGCCTCTTTGATCACACACGATCATAGGGCACTTCCAGGATGATCTAGGCCTGTTTGATCACATACGATCATAGGGCACTTCCAGGACGATCTAGGCCTGTTTGATCACATACGATCATAGGGCACTTCCAGGTCGATCTAGGCCTAGTTGATCACATACGATCATAGGGCACTTCCAGGACGAGCCTGTTTGATCACATACGATCATAGGGCACTTCCAGAATTCAGCAAGTGTTTAAGCTACATATTTTTATGAAATCAACAAATAATAGACGATTATCTCACTTTTCGTAAAGAAAAAGCAGTGTCAGTTACAAATATATCTTTATTAAACACTCCTCTTTGTAAAACCATACCACTTGGACATTTAAATAGGGTCACCTTCGGGTTTTGACAGCTTAAAAAACATCAGAAAAACAGGTTTTCTGTTTATGTCATGTTCGGGTTAATAAATAGTTTTGTTTAAACCTACATCATAAAAGGATTAACTAAATATACATGACAACATAAATAATTTCCATGATTTTATTTATGAATGAATGCCTTTGTTCTGTGCCTGAACTACATCAATGTAATACTAAATAGGAACGTCAATAAACTATATGAATGATGTGCATACGTAGTAAGTCGTAGTTATTAGGGCCCCTTATCGGAGATACGGGTGCCCTTTAGTAATCACTCTGTCTGTCTGTCTGTCTGTCTGTCTGTCTGTCTGTCCGTCCACAAATTTTGTTCCTGGCTGATAACTTTGGTATTTATTGACCGATGTACATGAAACTTGATCAAGATGTTCAGTTCACAAACATACACATTGAGGTAAAAAGTCAAGATCAAAGGTCAAGGTCATTAGGTTCAAAGGTCAAGGTCAAATTTTACATCTTTTCACTGATGAACATTTTGTTATGACATTATGAAGCAAAGTTGATCAGAATTAAACAAGGAGTCAACTGACAAAAGGTCAAGGTCATTGGGCCAGGGGTCAAGGTCAAATTTTGTATCTTTTCACTGGTAAACCAATTCGCTATGACATTATGGAGCTAAGTTGTTGGGAATTAAACAGAAAACATACTGAGGTAAAAAGTCGATGTCAAAGGTCAAGGTCATTAGATTCAAAGGTCGAGGTCAAATTTTGCATTCACTGATGAATATTTTGTTATGACATGATGAAGCAAAATTGATCAGAATTAAACAAGGAGTCAACTGACCAAAGGTCAAGGTCATTGGGTCAAAGGTCAAGGTTTAATTTTGTATCTTTGCACTGGTGAACATTTCGCTATGACACTTTGGAGCAATGTAGCTCAGAATTAAACAAGGAGTCAATTGACCAAAGGTCAAGGTCACTGTGTCAAAGGTGAAGGTTAAATTTTGTACCTTTTCCCTGATGAACATTTTATTATGACACTATGAAGCAATGTTGTTCAGAACTTAATACTGAGTCAACTGACCTTAGGTCCAGGTTACGGGGTCCAAAGGGTCAAGGTCAAGTTTTGTATTTTTCACTAATGAACATTTTGTTATGATATTAAGAAGCAAAGTTGGTCAGAATTAAAGAATAAGTCAACTGACCAAAGATCAGGGTCACTGGGTTAATGGTCAAGGTCATTTGGGTCCAAAGGTCAAAGACAAAGTGGATCTCTGACTTTGACCCTGGCTCATGATGGAGGAGGTATAAAAGGTGAAATAAAACAAATCAAAGCTAACAAATGAGTATTGCTCCGGTATTTACATTTCTGTTCGCCCAGCAAATATAGAGGTGGAAGGAAACAAGACTCACATCATAGTACATGAAAAATGTATATTTTGCTTCCTTGTGATTCTTTTTGAAGTCCAAATATCAAACGTCAAGCTCAGCTTTATGGGCAGATTGCTTCTTGATGATTATGGGGGTTATATTGCCTAAAGACGGGGCCCTTACTGACCTGTCAGTGTTCTAGTTCCCCCTGACTACACTTCTGACAAATGAGAAATGATTTGAAGCGAAATTTACTGTATAAACTTTGATACAAATTCAATGGGAATTATGTAGTATATTGGTAAAAGAAACACCTAGCTTAAGATGGTTAACATGTGACTGTTATAATTTACATGTAAATGTGATTTTAATTTTTGTTTTTAGAGATATTTTCTGTCGCTAAGGAACGCCTGGCATCACACATTGTAGCTTGGGGATACCAGGAGAAGAAGGAAGATTTTTACAGAATATTGTCAGAGGCTGATGTGGCAGTGTCAACAGCTTTGCACGAGTTCTATGGTGTTTCTATGTAAGATCCATTGTCTTCGTTTTCTGAGTCCTAACATTATATATATTGACAGAATCTGCTTTTGTCTCGCTGCCACTAAGTAGCGGAAGCGTGACTAAGATGTTGCTTTTCTGGCGACGGCAACGTCAACATAAAGTTTTTGCATTTAAGTTAGTTTCACTGAAAGTATAAGTGCCAGACCAACCTAACTCAGATCATAGATGCATCTAATTAGGTACTACATCTCAACCCATGCATCAAATGCTGGATGCAGCATAACTTTCATGGTCCATTGACTTTGTCAGCATCTCCATCAACATTAAGTTTTCGCATTTAAGTTAATTTCTCTGAAATTGCAAGTGCTAGACCAACCAAACTTGACATCTGCATTGATGGTCAAAGCAGTGCACAGGCGAGAAAAATCAATCTGAATGGCATGTTTGAGGACCATTTCTACACACAGGCGAGACAAATCAATCTGAATGGCTTTTTTGAGGACCATTTCTTCACACAGGCGAGACAAATCAATATGCATGGCTTGTTTGAGGACCATTACTACACACAGGCGTGACAAATCAATATGAAAGGCTTGTTTGAGGACCATTTCTTCACACAGGCGAGACAAATCAATATTAATGGCTTGTTTTAGGACCATTTCTACACACAGGTGAGACAAATCAATCTGAATGGCTTGTTTGGGGACCATTTCTACACACAGGGGAGGAAAATCAATCTGAATGGCTTTTTTGGGGACCATTTCTACACACAGGCGCGACAAATCAATCTGAATGGCTTGTTTGGGGACCATTTCTACACACAGGCAAGACAAATGAATCTGAATGGCTTGTTTGAGGACCATTTCTACACACAGGCGTGACAAATCAATATGAATGGCTTGTTTGAGGACCATTTCTACACACAGGCGAGACAAATCAATATGAATGGCTTGTTTGAGGACCATTTCTACACTACATTACACATGTAATTGACAAAATCTCTGTTTTTTTGGACCAGTATATTGTTCAGAATGTATTGACAGAATTCATATCTTGAGGACCAGTATTATACAATAGATATTGACAAAATCACTGAAAAAATCCATTTTACTACTGTTTTATTCTGATGACTAATAAAATAGAAAAAAAAATAGCAAATAGACCAATACTTATTTTACTATTCATATCGCTATTTATATCAGGTTACCATGAAATGATAATCTGAATTATTTTAAAACATGTTTTGAAAATATTGTTGTCGTAAAAGTAGGCCTAGGGATTCATTGCAATCAAATTTATTTTGAAACAATAATAATCCTCAAATTTCAAAATAATATAAACTTCATAAAGAATATACATGTACTTACTGGAGGGATGCTTGCTCATTTCGAAAATACAAAAATGTTCATGTACATGTATTTAGTATTTATAAACTGTGTATGTTCATAGTTATATAAGAAGACTTTTAGCCAAACTAAGTGTTCTATATGTATCACTAATAAATAACAAAAGAAGACAATCTTCTCCTGAATCCAGGCTACCATATCTATATTCACGTGAGCAGTGCTAACTAGGCCCCTTTCGGGTATCCGGTTCAACCAGTTGAAACGGTTGAACCTGTATAGAAAACGACTGTAGATTGAGGGGTCAAGACGTGCCTGACTGAAACTAAAATGCTGACTATTGCTAGTTTGCGTTATTACTTTCTAAAACATTGGCAAGCCAGATGTAGTTTTTAAGATACGTTATGTAATTCAGTGGAAAGAAGGGCATAATATTCTTAATACATAGTTACTTATTCTTCGAAACTTTGCATTTTTAGCTCTGCTTATAGAACGGTCCAAGTACGTTAGTTTATCGTGGAATATCTCTGCGTCACCTGTACCGTTTCAACCGGGATATGTGAATGTAACCCTGTTTTCTTCTGCCGTTCTTAAATGACCATAGCTGTTGATAGGACGTTAAACAATACTAAACCAAACCAAACCAATCCAATCTTCTGCCTGCTAGGCACACCATCATCAGAGCACAGTAATTTGATGATTGCCATGGTTATTTAACCTGTCCATCATTTACCATCACCATGCAGCAATCACCAGATATGTTATCTGATCCAACACTAGTCAGCAGAAGTATGAGGAGTTGCTTCTCTCCTTTTCTTATTTACTGTGCTTATATTATCATCAGAGGACTTCTGTGTACCACTAGGTATACTCCTGAAATCTAGAAGATGAATCTACACATTCTTTGACACATATTGGATGTTGGTTCTTTCCCCAGCATCATGAACATGGCACCATTATAATTACCACCTCCCTTATTGGTAGTATTTAGGCCCTGATCCTGGCAATCGTTTGTCTCCTAGTTTGGTGACAGTGGATGGAATGTTTTAGTATTTGCTAAAAGTTGATCGTAGCACAAACAAACATGTGATTGCACCTTTAGAATTTGACATTTGTACTCCTCTGTATATACACTCTGTTAGATTTAGGTAAATATGATATTAAATGGACTCTCATTTTTCAAACAGGCTGGAGGCTGTGTACTTTGGTTGTTATCCACTCTGTCCAAACAGGCTTGTATATCCAGAGATATTCCCTAGTAAGTACAGAACAGGGGCTGGAGGGGTGGGGCCCAAATGGGATTATAGGTAAAAAATCTTCATCAGACTCAGATGTTTCACTGTTCTTGGATAGAAAGGTCCCTACCTAAATTACCATTACCTAAATTGTAAATTTCATTATCCCCCAGGTCATCTGCTCTCCCTTGGGGAGAGGGTGTAATTCTCAATAGCAAAATAATTTATTTGAATAGTTTTTAAAGTTCTTATCCTTTGTTGACATGACAAGTATTGTATTTCACTTTGTTTACATGTTGTTTTCCATATTTTGTACATCTAAACAATGAAATTGAGCTACAAGTACCTATAATATAACTCAGGTGACCGCTAAAGCCCTTGGACCTCTTGTTAACCATGCCACTGCTCAAAAGAGATTACTATGGCAAAACGTATACTTAATTTGTTTTATAATAATTCTATTTAGAGACTTACCTGTTCAACACACCAGCTCAGTTATTGAAGAAATTAAAGAGAATGTGTACAGTACCTGATGAAACAAGGCGTCACTCCATACAGGTAAGTACTACAAAACGGGTTATGTACTGATGAGAACAGCGCCTTTATTTATGAAACTTTTGTCATGCTCCAGCATGGATTCTGTGCTCTAACCAGCTTCAGTGGAACTCTTAGTTAAGCAATATAGTAGCACAGTCAAAAAGTCAAGTATAAACCATGGAAACAATATTTGCCTTTAGTCTCTCCTAATTTCTTCAAAATCATTGACAAAATTTGAATTTTCATTAATTTATCACCAGAACAAGAAATTGGGCTAGAGCACAGAACATGGATCTGAGCATGGTAAATATGTGCCCAGGTGTCATCTCGTCAAGAAAATATTTTGTATTGTAAATAGTAATAATTTAAAAAGAAATAAAAAACGACAGCTGAACTGTTTACACCATGTGTTTCTTGCATTTGTTTTCCTACGACAGATACTATACCCCTATTTTATATATTACAGGTGCCAATGGACAGGTACCTGTGGCAGAACTGTGCTGAAGACTTCTATGCCTTATTTAAAGTGAATCAGAGACAGTAGGAATTAGGACAGACATAAAAAAAGAATCAATGTTGGTGTTGAATGTACAATAGATTAAAAGATAGAATCTATATGTAATGGAAAGTTATTCATTGAGGATTTTTGGGCTCCTGCCCTTCATCTTGATGAAGATCGAGAGTACCTTTCTACAAGTTTTTTAAAGATCTGTTTCTCTTAGGTGACATTTTAAAGTTATTGCTATATAATGGTTTGGTTGAATCCCATATATATTTCAAGAGTATGGAAGAATTTTCTAATATTTTTTACGAGTGTGACGAATGAGTGAAAATTTGTATATTCTACTATAATTATTTTTTCTTTGTTTTCATAACAAATACTCTTATCTGATCGGTGGAATATTAATTTCTTTATTTTATGAAAGAAATAGAAATAAGCCACTCCCACCAGAACTACTTTCGCTGTCGGAAACTTCAAAAGAAAATTATCAAAGAACTCCGGTGCCCTTTGATCTTTGGTAGATTCCGTTGGATTTACAGAAGTTTACATGTCACAATATGTATTGAATAATAACAAATTATGAAACTAAAATTTTAAAATTGGGGAAAAAATACCTGTAACTATTATAACAATAAAAAAAAAAGATGTTTATCAATATTTTGATATTGTTTGCTTTCTAACCAATGAGTTATCAACAATGGCAGACATACCATACTTTGATTTAGGAAAAAACGACGAAATATTGAATTTTGATGGAGTTAATGAGGCTGAACAACAGTTGATGGAAAATGAAGACCCAAACAATGTTTTGGTTAATTATTTGAAATCAATCTGCCTATGTCAACGCCGTCATTGCCGGCACAATCCAAGGCCCAAATGGCAAAAGCCATAGATATGTTTGTTTGTTTGTTTGTTTCTGTTTTACGTCCTATTAACAGCTATGGTCATTTAAGAACGTGCCAGGTTTTTGTGGTGGAGGAAAGCCAGAGTTCCCAGAGAAAAACCACCGACCTAGGGCCAGTACCTGGCGACTGCCCCCACGTAGGCCTCGAACCTGCGACCCAGTGGTGGAGGGCTAGTGGTAGCAGAATGCCATAGATATAAAAAAAAAGAACACAACCTGTAGCCGGGCCCCAACATCTTCGCTAGCCATGTGTTCGCTTCGTATACAGTCACTTAAGGAGCGAAGTGTATACGAAGCGAAGTGTATACGAAGCGAAGTGTATACGAAGCGAAGTGTATACGAAGCGAACACTTGACTAGCCAAGATGGGGCCCCAAATGCTTCAAAAGACTTTCGTACGCTACACGGATTCATAAAGTTTGCAAAAGATATTCTTTTCATACAAAAAAATCAACCTCAATACTTAAATATAAGTGAAATATGTATGGTATTCATCAAGAAAAGCATTAATTGTTTTGTTTGTTGCTGTGACGAAATAATTTCTGCATCAACAAAGTGCGTGATTTAACATCTTAACGTGTGGTGCATTTTCTAGATCTAATGATGTAATTATTGACATCAAGGCTAGGCACTATTTTGAATGGGCTTCTCAATGCATTACTACCGTTTTCTGCAATTATCTTGTACCAATACACTGTAATAATTCGGTGTGTACCAAACGTATACAAAAACATTCACTTGTGCTAGTGTTGCTTCATCTGTCGCTGAACAGAAAATCTGCAGTTTTGTATGCAGTGAATAGAAAGTACTGTCCTGATTACATAGATAGAAGTATGATAGCATTTTTAGCTTCTAAATCTATCTTTTCTGTCAAGCAAGCATATTACCAGGTACTGTATAGAGATCTTGATTGATGTATGGATTAATTACCTGTGGTAAACAATTGATTTTGTGTTTCCTTTTCTGTTTTATCTTTTTATTAATTTGCTGTTTCCCCTATTGGGCCCCACCCCTGGGGGCCAGACCCAGGGTTTATACAAAATTGGTTCCCCTTTACCCAAGGATTCTCCACACCAAATATGGACCAAATTGTTTCATTCATACAGAAGAAGAAGGATTTTAAAGAATAATTTGCTACATTTCCCCTATTGGGCCCTGCCCCTCAGGCCCCTAGCAGGCCAGACCCACGGTTTATTCAAAATTGGTTCCCCCTTCACCCAAGGATGCTTCAGACCAAATATGGAACAAATCATGTCATTCCTAGAAAAGATGAAGGATTTTAAAGAATTTTCTACATTTCCCCTATTGGGCCCAGCCCCTCAGGCCCCTAGCAGGCCAGACCCACGGTTTATTCAATATTGGTTCCCCCTTCACCCAGGGATGCTTCAGACCAAATATGGAACAAATCATGTCATTCCTAGAAAAGATGAAGGATTTTAAAGAATTTGCTATGTTTCCCCTACTGGGGCCCGCCCCTCAGGCCCAGACCAACGGTTTATGCAAAATTGGTTCCCCTTTACCCATGGATGCTTCAGACCAAATATGGAACAAATCATTTCATTCCTACAAAAGAAGAAGGATTTTAAAGAATTTGCTATATTTCCCTTATTGGGCCCTGCCCCTCAGCCCCCAGGGGGGCCATACCCACCATGTATACAAAATTGAGTCCCCTTGGCCCAAGGATGCTCCAGAATAAATTAGGATAAAATCCCTTAATCCATACGGTAGAAGAAGGATTTTAAAGGTTTTACTTCTGTTTCCCCTATTGGGCCCGGAGCCACACCCACCGTTTATACAAAATTGAGTCCCATTGGTCTAAGGATGCTTCAGACCAAGTTTAGTCAAAATCTACTTGGCCGTTCAGGACTAGTAGCGTTTTAAAGGAAAAGTTGACGGACGGACGACGGATGCTGCGGTATGGCATAAGCTCACCATGGTCCTTTATTTAGACCAGGTGAGCTAAAAATGGCGCGTGCGACGACTTTGCATTATGTTTTGTAATATAGGAATAAATTCACACTATAGAAAAACTTTTTGTCATAAACATTCTAAAGGTCATCATAAACTGTTAAAATGCTAACAAAAAATATTCATTTGAAGCGTAAGATAGTGCAAAATTCAAGCCTTGATCCGATTTGGGTCCTGACATTCGCAACAAGAGGCCAATATGGCCTGTATCGCTCAACTGGATATCTAAGCAATCATGGCAAACTATTCTCCAAATGAGATCCAAGCTACTGGGCCAGACCAAAAGGCCAATTCTTGTAGCATATCTGTATTAATTTTGTTATGGGGTGGGTATCTCAACTGTTTCCAATCAGTTACTCACAAAGTAGGTCCCTAAGGTTGTGGCCAGACCCCATGGCAGGATCAATTATAATATCATGACTGCATTCGTCTCTCTATGCCAAGCATTTGTATAGTTTTGGGTTGGGGATCTCAACCGCTTCAAAGTTATGACCCAGGAGTTAAAACTGCAAGGGTAGGGCAGACCCTCGGGTCAATTCTAATATCATGACTGCATTAGTCTCTTTATCCTCTTATGGGATAAATATTTGCTTGCAGGAAAATAAACTCTTTCATAACTTTACTGCCTGGTTCGATATATCATTTCTGGTCCGGAAAGACGAATGACTTCAGATGTACAGTCATCGATTGAAAGGCAATGGCACTTTCACAGCATACCATGTTTGCATGTGTGTCAGCAAAACAAGTTGCAAAACCGTCAACTGATAACAAGCTGAAACAAACAATGGCCCCTACAATTGGTATTTGGTGCAACTGTAAATCAAGCAACACGTAGTCATCGTTTTATTGACTTTCTACATGCAGGATCTCTTTCTATGGACTACACACGTGTACTTCGACTCGAAAATCAAATAGCAAACTAAGTAATCAGAGAAATCAATCAGTCGAATGGATTTTTGTCCCATCTGACTTTGTAAAACGCAGACACGTCTTCTTCGCTATCAGCAAACACCTGATGGAAAGAGGACTTAACACGGAACAGCTATGGCACTATATCAACGCAAACATGAAAATGATAGTGCACAGGTTTTCAGGATTCATCCAGATGTGGACTCTTACCAGCTCGACAAATTGCCTGCGAAAATGACCGAGGTGATGCCATGTTCAGTACCAGCAAATTCCAAACCAGATTGTCCAGTGTACCCTTTGACAGAACCACTTTTGTCCTTTTTCAAAAAAACACGCTTGATGCAAATACAATCGAACCCGGTACGCTGATCATGAGTCTTCAAATGGCATACAAGTCATGCATAAGCGACGGTATGCCTTTAACTGCTGTGTCTACGCCACCCATTCTGACTGGTCAGTACATGAATGGTTGACATTGTTCACCGTGTTGTTTGGTTTGGTTTGGTATTGTTTAACGTCCTATCAACAGCTACGGTCATTTAAGGACGTCCTCCCCTGTGTGCAAGATACATGCGTGTAGTGTATGCATGTGTGTTTTGGGAGGCTGCGATATGTTCGTGTTCGTCTCCTTGTGGTAGCGTGGACCTGCTCTCAACATCATGTCCAATATGGAGGAATATGACAAACAATCTGCAAGCAACCTCCATGTCTGTAGTAATACGACAGTGTATGGAGATGGTATCGACCATGCTCCAATTCATACGGTCGTTTCATACTGGCAACTTGGAGTTGCATCTTCAAGTATTTCTTTGCCCTGGATTAATCGAACTACGCAAGGACGATTCCATTGTACCTGGCCTAAATGTGAGCAATCAAAGAGGACGATCCTGAACTGGGTAGTGAACAAAACTGAGATACCGTTTTGTGCCATCGGTGCCGACCATGTCCTTGATTACGTTAACAAATGGATGAAGGTATTCAGCGGCAAAGTGGGCATAACGCTTAATAATACAGCTCAATCAAGGTTCTATCTCGTCTCACCACAGCTTTCCCATTAGGTAAACGAAGCAAGTGACACTGGAAACCGGAACAGTTGTATTAAGGCTCTTCATCACCTGGACAACAGACCTTGACTTTCGAGTAAACAAAGAATTTATTACAGAAGGATTGAAGACAGATTGGATGACACTGTCAAGGAAAGGACAACATTTCTGCATGAACAATGCCTGAATGAGCGCTTCAGGACAAAGAAAGTAGGTATATGTGCCGTGTTGAAGAAGAACAAGCTAAGAACGTGGAAAGAAAGTTGCAAAAGAGTGAAAATTACAGCAAATAAAACTGTCGTAGAACTCCGGGAATATCGGTGATTGTTTGATCGAATTTGCATTGCAGCAAGATCCCGGCCAGAAGTAAACGTTCAGGAAGACATGGCTAAATACGAATTGTCTGTAATTCCTCGGAGTCGGGCTTTATTTTCATCAGACGGGAACTTATTGCTCAGTGAAAAGTCAACGAATGAGTATCCTAAAAAACATGACCGTTAATAGTGCGGTTGAAATCACGGACAAAACCTGCGCAGTAGAAAATACTACAGCCTTTGTAGATGGTATGGCGGAGGAACACGCGATGGGGAAACCGCATTAGGTAAAACATTGTTGTGGCTGAGTAGAACACTTCCTACAAGTCATTTCAAGAAAGTACTGTTAAAATACAATGAAGTACATCTTGTATTTGACAGGTATGATGTTCCAAAATCTCTGAAGGACGCCACAGAACAAAGACGTCTTGGAAAAAAGGTAGTCAGTTATTTATCCTATAGCTTACCATACCAGTCTAACCAATGTATCTCTCGTGAAGTTTCTGTCGCATTCTTCGACGAAGGATACATTGTAAACATATCACGAAATAAACGCCCGCGAGTATGCAACAGAAAGAAATCTGCGCCTGTTCTTTGCCTGGAGAGACCAAGCAAGGTCAACCTTTTTCGATGCTGGGTACGTGATCAGTTCACAGGAGGAAGCAGATACAAAACTCGTCCTGCATGCTCTGGATGCAACGCAAAGAGGCACATCAAACCTCTATGTCCACTCACTGGATACAGACGTGATCGTTCTACTTTTACGAAGGTATCCACGGCTCCCAAACTGTACGAAATTCTTCACTGGAGCAGGGAATAGGCAACGTGAAATAGATTTTTGGGATTATCTTTGGTAGTTTGTCGCCTTTAGAAATATAGGCCCTACCTGGTTTCCATGCGTCTTCAGGAGCAGATAATACTGGAACATTTTCTGGTAAAGGAAAGCTGTAATTTTGGAAGACGAATCAGTGAAACGCGTTTTTGCAAACTTCGGAAAGAATGAACTCACAGAAGACATGGAAACCAAGATCGAACAGTTTACGTGTTCTCTATGTTGTCCGAAAACAACTCTCATAGATATTAGCCATCTACGCTGGTGGATGTTTAAGGAAAAACAAGCTGAGAAAAACTTCCACTTACTAGTGCAGCACTGAAACAACTAATCTTGCGAACTTAGCCTCAGGCTATCATTTGGTTCAATGATGACGCCGCATACCCTGCGCTCCCATCTCCTACTATGTTTGGAAGGAAAAAGGAAACTGATAGTTCTGTTCCGATCATGAATTCCCTGCCTCTCGCACCAACTGCAATGCTTGAACTTATTTTACGTAAGTGCAAAACAAGTCTATGCTCATCAAATAAGTGCAAATGAAAATCAAACAACTTTTTTGTACCGAACTTTGCGAGTGTGAGGCAGACGATGACACTTGTGAAAACACATCGTTCGGCCAATTAATGTATGAAAACAATAATATGGAAGAGAGAATGTGAGTCTCACAGGGACAAAAGGTTGGATGAAATTTTTGGAATTCCTTCTGATGCTTTGACAAATACTGTAAATATGTTTCGGTTTGGGAACGTTTATTTTTAAACTAAATGCACTTTTTTGTGCCATGACTAAAGGAAATGTCTTAGACTTATTGGTTGCTATGACCGCCATTTTGATTATTTCCTAAATTTTACCATTTACCGTGAAGTGGAAAATTGTTTAATGCATGATTTACATGCCACATTATTGAACAACAACCTTCTACCCACGGGATTCCCTAAGGGACTCCACTAGTTCTCTATATGTAACTTTGTTTGTTTATCTATTTGTTTGAAAGAAGTAAATTCGTGTTTATCAAATCTTAGTCAAAGGTTTTTATTTATCATATTTGCTCTCAGCTCGTCAAATAGCCTATCACTTTTTACGTAATCCCATAGCATATGCACTATTGTTTCAGGGTGAATTTTACAGAAAGTGTAAAGGTTATTGTGCGATTTGCCAACTTTGAATTATAAAGTGTTTGTAGTGAAGATTAAGGGATCGCACAACGTTACACGATGTGCGGTATGCGCACGATGTGTGCACGGTTTGTGAACGATGTGCGAACGATAAACAGTTGGACGATCATTGCTTGCGCACATTTGTGTGCACGATGAACGTTGTGCGATAACAATCGTGGTTGGTCTAATTTGAGGAATGGCTTAACAATACGTACGGTATCGTCTTTAAACATATAAACTTGATTGTTACTTATGTTTTTATTTATATGTATTTATGTCTATACTTTCTTAAAATTATGTTTAAGTCAAGATTATGTTTTCGGTATTTTTTTAAACGACCTTAATCGACACATGTGAAATTACAACACAGTCCCGTATACAGGTAAACATAGCCACTTTGTACATAATAGTAATAATAATAATAACTGGAGGTTCTTATATACCGCTTTATCACAACCTAGTTCGTAGGTCGTCTCAAAGCGGTTCACAAATTATTATCCGTGGTTATAGGACCTTTGCAACTAGCCAGTACATTTCTCAACTCCTTGGGGAGCATACAGCCGGAGCTAGCATTCAACAATTCTAGCACTGCCAAACCACGTACTCATTTACAGCTGAGTAGACTGAAACAAGCGGAGTAAAGTTACCTGCTCAAGGATACAACACGTTGCCGTGCCGTGGCGCGAACCCGCAAACCTTCGGTCACAAGGCCGGCTTCCTACCACTGGACTACCGTGCCTCCTGTACATGTACCTAGACCGTAGTTTTCCCCCGCCCGGGCCGGTACGTATTTCGTCGGGTAGGGCCAGAGGTGTGAAAACCAGGTGAACTCCGGAGCTATAGGCAGACCGAATGCAAATAACAAAATACTAAACGTCCAGTTGTGTTTTCATTACGGTCATACGGTATCGCATATCAGCTCTATGTGTCAGGTACAGGCCAGGTAAAACTCCTCTCACTCATCAAATTGTTATTTACCTGTTCTGTTACCTTGGAGCCAAACCCATTCAACGGTCACTGTAATGCTGTGTTACACGCATTGTAAAACTGTACATAATCTTCATAACTATGATGAGAAATTACAGTAATACATACAGTTTTCATTATTGCATACGAGCTTTCCGTATTTTTTTCATTCCGTAATATTGATCTACAAATTGTACCCAATCGCACAATTTTGCGGAGAGAAGCGCACAAAAGGACGAACGATTGTTAAATCGCATAGTTGTGCGCACCATGTGTGGACGATGTGCGGACGGTGTGCTCACACTATTTTTGGTGCGTTGGGCGGTCACACAACTGTAAAAAGTGTTTGTAGTGAGGAATCTGCGGATTATTCTGTACTGTAGCCACGAAATATATATCATCATTTAAGTTCCATTTTCTTTGAGCAGTAGGTTTATCATTACTTTTAATTAATACCGAATATTTGTCTTGTGCTCTTGTACTATTTTTAAGTATCACCTAACGATTGATAGAAATATTTTTTTTCTTATAAAATGATTATTTAGGCTTTGGTATATCAAAAAAATGGTATCAATGTTATGTTGTTGTATTTTAAAATTCTCCGAACTGGTACAGTGATCCATCATGTTTAATGATGTTGTATACAAATTGAACTACCTTTTTAAACCATGAATTTTCGAAAGTAAACCTTTTATCAATTTTCATAATTGATATTGCTAGAGTTAATAGTATTGTACCATGCTTTTAAAACATCTTTCCAAAAGAGGTTACTACAATGTTTTGATTTTTAATTTTTTTTGGAAGTCCATAGTTATTCAAAATCAGTGAGCAGTATAAGTCAAGGTAAATAAAAGTTTTCTGTATATTGTATAACACCATATACTAAACGAGTACCTGCAGGTACCTGCTGCCTCCATTGCATGATCGTTAGAGGCGACTAAATTTGGGATATTTTCTTTTTCTCTTCTTTCCAAACAACTTTCTTCTTCCTAATGTCTCCCCTGACAATGCCTCACTTTTGGCCTTTAGTTGAGCGTTCGCCCCTGTGAGGAAGACATTGTATTCTGTCCCCCGGCTGAGACATAACAGAGTCTGTAAAAATGGTAATTTCTACTCCTGCTTATCACTCAGTAATTTAGGAGTGGGACGACTGGTTCGCCCGTTGTCCGAGAGGGTTGTCCAGCTGGATGTCTTCGGCAGTATGTTTCAGTGAGGTAGCACTATAAAGTCGGCATCAGTTCCGCGCTATCACAAGGAGACAAACACGAACATATCGCAGCCTCCCAAAACACACACGCATACACTACACGCATGCATCTTGCACACAGGGGAGGCCGTTCTTAAATGACCATAGCAGTTGATAGGACGTTAAACAATACTTAACCAAACCAACCTATGTATCTACCAGGAATAAAGTCAGTTTGGTTATTACTACGTATCAATTTGTTTATTATTGTTTTTAATCGTGCTGCTTTAGCATCAGATACAATTTCATCAATATTATTTAGAAGGTTTATTGGTGTCCAATTTGTTAATTTGTTGCGAGGTTTATCTCCTTTTGGAATACAAGTAAAAACTCATTCTTTCGGTGTTTCTGATAGATCAGACACAGTACAACTATATTGATCTAAGAACAAAATGCATTGTTTCCAGCTTTCAACAGTAAAACCATCTAAAGCAGGACTTTTACCTTTTTTAAAGTGTTTAAGTTGATATCAACATCTGAAGCACCCCTGCAGGTGGGAGATCGGGAAAAGAATGGGACCTGTTGTTACCCGCTGCATTTATCGTCGGAGGCGACTAATGTGGGAACCCCCTGCAGAATTGGTGATTTGGTTTGGTGTACTTTATATGGAGATACAAAAGCGACCAAACAAAATCTGCTGCCCCCATTGCAATACTTGGGATCTTTATCTTTCTTTCTACTTCTAACTTCCTTTTATTTTCTAGCGCCTTGCATTGCAACACCTTACTTATGGCCTTAATATTGAGCGTTTGCCCAGGTGAGGAAGGCAATGGGTTCTATCTCCAGGCCGGGGCATACAAAGTCCTTGAAAATGGAGGTTGTTATTCCCTGCTTAACGTTCAGCATTTAGGGGAATGGCATGTGACCGGGAGTAATGCTGTGCTTGGTGCCTTCGGCGTGGTATTTCAGTGAGATCGCAATACAAAGTAGGCATCATATCCGCGCCATCACAAGGAGGCAAGCACACAAACATACCCTGTCTCCTGCATTTACACACGCTAGCATGCATACACTACACACATGGAGGCACGTCCTTAAATGACCGTAGCTGTTTACAGAACGTTAAACAAAATTAAACCAAACCAATAAACATCCTGAAGAAACTGGTTAGTCTTGTATATTAGTAAAATTCCGCGATTCTAACCCACAGACATATTTTGTTGGTTTTAACCTTCACTTATACACATGGCCCTTGCCTGTATCATATAACCTGCTATGCTTTTTGCTTTTAGTTTTCTTCTTATTCTTGTCATCTGTATCACTTAAGTTTTAGGTTACTTTGCACAGTCATACTACATCATATATACTTATGCATGATAAAAGGAACTGTTATTTGATTTTTCCCTGGATTTATGGCCCTTAGAAACTTTAATTTCTGTTCTAGAAACCCTGTATGAGGACACGGGGGTATATATGTGTGAGCTCGCTAAGTGTTGCTAGTGATATCGGAATATAGAATGGAAATATAGATTGCATAAAAATGTTGCTTATTTAAAAATGCACTTCATTATTGTATCACCTTTTAACAATTAGCAATGTATGTGCTGTAATCGCACAACCTGTGAAGGTACTACCATTATACCATTATTCGGTGTACTTTCCAGAAGCAAGATAACGGTGCATTTGATCACATGAAGTTATGTTTTAACTGTTGCAGATTTGTGTTAATTTTAGCATAATAATAGTCGCCATCATGCTTTGACTATGACCTTGCATTTTGTATAAGAGACACCGGGGACCAGTATATCGTCTTACATATAACGATAAACGTCATTATGAGGGACACACCTGATGCAGAAACTCTTTTCCTTTCGAAGCACCTGTTATCTCCCAATGCATTTTAGTTGTTTAGCTGTTAATAGGACGTCAAACAATACTAAACCAAACCAAACCAATCGTGGTGTTTTCTGTTGTGTCTATGTGCTATCTCAGTCCCTGTTGCCGTATTCTATCTTTGAGTTATGATTTTGTCTCTGAAAGCGGATTCAAGAGATTAAGCTAATTGATTTCCAAAGATCAAAAACCACTATTGTAATGCATCCATGACACTTAAGGCGTCATGTTCACTTACGGTCTAACCATGGAATATGTCCAGGCAAAAACGATTTATTGAAAAAATTATCAATGTTTATTTCGATTTTGGATGCATTAATCAGTTTTTCATCAGTTTGTGACTTATCGAACTCAGTGGCACATTTGTTCTCTTCTGTTTATAAAACAGCTTTGTTGAGTCCCTTTACCCAGACAGACAACTTTGGATTTATGTCATCTTCTAGTGACGAAGGAAACTTGGTCTATGATTTCAACTGATATCAGTTTCCTTTCATGTGATGTAGATGGATGCATTTCTTTCTTTTGATTGAAAACAAAAATGGCTGGTTAATTGCAATCGGTATTTATTACAGATATGATACTTCGACAAGATGGATTGATTTAAAATATCTCAATATTGACTGCTAGGTTTGTTATCAACTCCATGATTTTCACCGGTATGGCCTCCGCCGTAACCACCGCCGGTACTTCAATAGCTACCACCGGTATGACTTCCACCGGCAGGCCCATAATTGCCACCGGCATTACCCCCACCGTAACTGCCACCGGTATTACTTCCGCCGGTGCTTCCATAACTGCCACCGGTATGACTTCCGCCGGTACTTCCATAACTGCCACCGGTATGACTTCCGCCGGTACTTCCATAACTGCCACCGGTACTTCCATAACCGCCACCGGTATTACCTCCACCGTAATTGCCACCGGTATGGCTTCCGCCAGTACTTCCATAACTGCCCCCGGTATTACCTCCACCGTAACTGCCACCGGTATGTCCCCCATTTGTGCATATACATCCTCCGTGGTAGGGATCACCATGGTACTTGTCGTCACACTCACATTTGTTAGTCTTGTAGTTACAGTGAGAGTGTGGGTAGGCCCCGCAATGCCCGCCACATGGAACTGGTAAGAAGAAGAGTAGAAAATTGAAACAGATTAATCAAGTGTACGCAATATCGCCGAGCTCTGCGAGTCATCAACGTATCTAGAAATCTTACTTAAATCAAATTTGTACCTGAGTGATACACAATATTAAGACACGACAACATTGCACCGTGGTCACGTTCAGCCGATTGTCTATCTTCAGAAAGTCGAATTTCTGACCGGCTCGACGCGTCTTTCGCTCAATTTGTATAAATGCTACCTTAATTAGTCAGATTTATCGTGTTAACTTGTCCAGTAGTTTCGTTTTTGCAATGATTTACCATGGAAAGTGTTTATGTACAGATTCCAGCGATGCAATATACTCGATCACAATTATCAATGCCGTTCGGAATTCGGATATATTCATCAAAGTAATTATAAAAAGAAATTAGCAACCCTTTAAAAAATACAACTTAAGGGTAATACAGAAAGGTTGTATTTAACAATTTCAATGTATGAAAAGAATACAACGTAAATTCACATCACCTGGAATATTTATCTAAACATATGTATATGCACATGATTCTAACAGTTTGATGCTAATCTGAAAAAAACATGTTATCGTGTAGCCCCCATGGCATCTCGTTAATATTACCACTCGCCCTAGCGACACTGATGACCGACTCTACCTCCTCTCGCTCAAACCCGACATCCTCTTCCTCCTAACTATAAGAAACATTTAGTACATGCTTCACAACCTAAATGTCGCACCACCCTTGTAGGTGGGGGATCGATAAAAAATATACCTGCTGTTACCTATTGCATTTATCGAAAGAAGCGACTAATGTTGGAACCTCCTGTAGAATTGGGTATTGGCTTTTATGCCCTCTATTTTGAGACAAGAAAGCAACTAAAATAAATCTACAATCAATGCAAACTTTCGGATATTTATATTTCTCTCTATTTCTTACTACCTTATATAAGTTCCCAAGCGTCATGCTTGACATCATCTTACGTTTGGCTTTAATGATGAATGTTCGTCCAAGTGAAGAGACAATGGGTTCTGCCGGGACATAACAAAGTCCTTAAAAATGCTAATTGTTATTCCCTTCTTAACGTTAAGCATTAATAGTTAAAGTACATCAGTTGTTAGTATGATGTGACCGGTGCCTTCGGCATGTAATTTCAGTGAGATAGCACTTAGTATCACGTCGGCATCAGATCCGCGCTATCACAAGGAGGCAAATACACCAACATACGCTACCTCCGGAACACATGCACACATACATAATACATGTAGAGACACGTCCTTATATGATCTTAGCTGTTGTTAGGAAGTCAAACTATATAAACCAAACTAAACCAATGTTCATTACATCACGTTACAGTCTATATTGACGAAATCCGGCATGGTGACCTCGAACTCAACACCTTCCAGTTATATTGTCATCTTAAACATAATTCACTTTATTCAGTTATTTATTTATAAAACGTACAAAGTATATACATTTATGTTGTTTAGGAAACCCAACTGTGTGGAGTAGTCATACAAAGCATATAACAACAAGCAGCTGACAGTTGCCCCTCAGGCATCTCTCGTTGACCAAGGTCAAGATCACTGGTGCGTAACATCTTATTTCGAAAATTTGAGTTCGTGCTACCGTTTTGAATATAACAGTATATTTCACCTGAGAGGACCGCTGATTGGCTTCCGTATAGACAATAATTCGCTATGTGAAATTTGCAATACGATCACATAATTACATAAGAGGGAGATAAGCTTGGGAATCAGATTCAGTTCGCAATACCCGACAAAAAATCGCAATAAGCGTGTTCGTACTTAACGTGTTTACTTTATCAATATTTAAATGAAGGTATATAATTAGTTAACATAACGTTACCACTGATGCAGTGTTGTGGTGTATCTGTTTTGAATCGGGTTTGATAAACTATAGTTACTATAAACCATGCCATATATTGACCTTTACAAGTCAAATAGTGTTATTTCTACTCAAATAAGAATGATGTCTGTTATTATAATTAATACTTACGGTCACATTTCACAGTTCCATCTCCCACAAGTCCTTTGTTACAAATACATTTGTCGCTTGCTTCGTCACAGTGAGCATTGAACACACATTTGCCTCCACAACGTTCTGTAAACCATGGAAATTATTAGCACAAATCCATGACGCGACATTTCCTTCAAATACAACACTTTCAATTAAATGTCTGTTTGAAAGCAAACACACGTGTTCATCAAAAGATAGATACTACTTCAAACTGTAGTATTCAACTTACTGTCGTCATTCTCAATAGTGACCGTCGCTTTTCGCAGAACTCCAAGCACGCCTCCCGCAGTAACATGAGTTAACGTCACAGCGAACTGTTCATCAGCCTCGAATTTCTGCAGATAAGATGAGTAACCAAATAGGATTTTAACGGTTTATTTCAACAAATCTTATTTACTAATAATTTTTATGTTGGATGGGAGACCAGAACCAAATCATTTTTTTTTTTAATATTTCGGTTAACACTTCCCAATCACTGAAATTCTACTAAATAAGAATTGACTCATAAGAAGGATTTTGCAAAGTCGTTACTCTTACATATTCAAATATTATATATCGCCGGTACGAGCTACTTTAGATTTGTTAATTGTCGTCAACACTTATCATCCCATTTGTTTATCAAAACATATTCGTGAGAATTTTATTTCTCATACCAAATACAAGGAGACTTAAGATTTATAAACAATCGAACTCGCAGATATTTAAATACGTGATTTACAAATGTTATTTTCGCCTCATCATTACATGCAGTGGAACGAGGGTACCGACATAAAGTTTGTCATACATTTGTAGCGCTCATTGGTGACGATATGTTGCCTTAGTTTCACCATTTCAACAAATTTGAAAGGAAGGAAAGACTTGGACAATAGAATAAACCATTGCTATGAGATACAGACAGAACAATCTGAGAAGCCATCGGGATAATCAAAATGTTTCCCTCGGATTGGAATTTATCTTTCTACTTTTAATTAAACATTAACTGAATGATCAGTATCTTTACCTCGTCGTTAAGTATATGAATGGTAATAGTCTTGAATACATCGCCATCGTTGAAGTATAATATACCCCCTGAGTTGGCGTAGTCTTGGCCGTGGATGGCAGTCAGATCCGTTGCAGTCCACGTTACCTTTACACTACCAGAACTAGAGCCGGTCCGTTTAACTTGGATTACCACTTGAGTAATACTTTCCGACACGGCGTAGCTGGACTGGACAAGTACAAATACACTTGCTCCTGTAAAATATCAACCAAAATGAAACCATATATATTTTTTTTGTGGCCTGAATGTGTCCGAGGTAGTTCGTGTTGGCGTGAATAAGACATTCTTGCTGTCATAATGGAATCGCGAGTATATTTAGTAAATAGCCATGTGTACCGTACAAGTTCATGCAGTTTAATCCAATCCAATTAAAACGTATCGAATATCACATGCTGAGTTAATAAAACATGCAGCTTAGTTAAACAACTAACCATGACATTCTTCTTTGGGGTTACCGAAGTATCCTGGAAGGCACACACACTGCTGGGTAACAAGGTCGCATTTGGAGTACTTCTTACACAGATCATGGCAAGGTACTGGACAAATAAGCATTGAAGGGTAAGATAACGATGAGGCAACACGTGTTTTTAATTTGTTTGTATTCAGATATGATGTAAAATAGTACACAAATATCACAGAGTCAAGTTGTTTAACACACAATTACAAAGAACATAGAAAGATAATAAGGTTAAAAAATACCCTGAAGAATCCCTGTCCGGTTGTAGGCAAAACATTACAAAATTTCACTCTATTTACTCGTTCATTAATTATTAATTATTGTCCCCAAATTTGCATTTCGGACATGCACGACTAAGCAATATATTTACATAATCATCATAGATCCATGATTTGAATCTGGGAGTGAGCGCTTTGTCTGCTTTACTTTCAGATTATTGTTGCAATCTTTTGTTGTTATTTTATACTTTTAGAAATGATTGATTAAAGCTATCAACATGACAGTAAAACAGTTTTAAATATTTAGTTACAGATTAATAAATTCATATTCATTAATTATGTACAATAATAGTTTAGTTGCTCATTCCAGACATTTTGAATGTGTATTTTTAACGTCATGTTTTGAGCAATCTCAGTAAATAATACGGACACCGTTGTTTGGTCAAGTTTGTATAGTTAGTGTCAGTGTCAATGCATGTAGTAAATGATACTCACAATGGCATTTCGAGTAAGGATTTCCGTAATATCCCGTCTTGCAATGGCATTTGTTATCTTTTCCACAATAAGCGTAATCTGTGCAGGCATTATTGCATGGTACTGTAAACCAAAAACGTCAGAATTCAATATATTTCTGATACATATGCATGTTTATATATATAAAAAAAATAAACGTTTGCACTGTATAGATCTTCATGCGCATAGTAACAGTTGAGTAATGAGTCCATTGTCAATATACATATATATATCGTTAATACACTGGTGATTTCAGAATTTAAGATAATTTGTCTAGTTTATTCTACCATTTGGCAGTTCCCACAGTATACAAACTAAAGCTGAGGTTTCCTATAAAACAAGAAATTATACGCGATTTAAAAAATATTAACAATATGAAGAAATGGAAAACATAATTGAAATTAAGTTTGTTGATGTGGAAAGCGAAAGAAAGATTTTTTTAAAACGATCGTTTGAGCATTTAAAACATGTACCTTTTTATTTTCCCCCAAAAATGAAAATTACCTTTAACGATTCTTTCAATTAGTTGGATTTCGAATAACTAGCCCCTTAATAACAGGTTGTTCAAAATTATACTCACTGTAACATTTTTGTGTTGGAGTTCCGATGTAACCGGAGTTGCAATGACATTGGTTGTCCTTGTGACTACAGTAAGCATTGGCGCAGCATTTTCCACCACATGGAACTGTGAATTGTAACAAAATATATAATTCTTGGTAAAACAGATGATAAAGAGTGATTAACAAGTATAACTGAATCGAATAACGGATTCGAATTTATATTTGGAAAAAAAAGAAATACTTACTGACACATGATCCATGGAAAAGAATGTATCCTTTATTGCAAATACATTTTTGGGAGATTTTGTCGCAGTAAGAATTCACGGGACATGGTCCTCCACATGCCGCTGAAAATATCAAACAATAACAGCTCGTTCATTATAGCAAGAACAAGGGATGTATAAATAGTGTGAGGCTACATATATGTCTTGTATAAGATATATCTATCAGAATTGGATGTTTTTTTGGGGTTATATGGAGATTTTCACAAATGCAATCAAAAGCGCTTGACTTCCTGTCTGACAAATGTAAGTACCCCACAAATATATTTAGATAGAATAACTCCACTAGTAACTTAAATCTAATATTGATATCGCTATAATAATGGATATAAAACATTGAAAGTCACGTATATATGTTTTTG
This sequence comes from Mizuhopecten yessoensis, assembly GCF_002113885.1. Taxonomy (NCBI): domain Eukaryota; kingdom Metazoa; phylum Mollusca; class Bivalvia; order Pectinida; family Pectinidae; genus Mizuhopecten; species Mizuhopecten yessoensis. The sequence continues at coordinate 91,626 of NW_018480067.1, read as the reverse complement.
AAGTCACCAATACTCCTTTACCAAGAGTTCACACTTCTTTTTCATATTGTCTAAGGAAGCCTCGTCTTGTTATTTTCTACTTTTGAACGGTTCTTATAATCCTTTTTTTGTAATAGTTATTATTAAATATGAATAACATTCTTACTTTGTAGCAAAAGTATCGGTAGTTGTCTTTGGAGTGTCAAATTGTCATTAATCACTAAATTTTGAAAACTAAACCTCATGACGTAAGTTGTCCATTAGTAAAGAGACTTCTCCAACTATATGGTTTTAGCCTGGCGGTTGTTCCCTGCTATAAAGGATGGAATGGTATCAGACACCAACCATAGGTAATATCACCAGCATCGATAATCTGTTCCCTGTCATGAGGACTTGAGACGGGATTACGGAATGGTAGTTATAAGATACAAGACCGAACCCTTCCTGCTCTTCCCAGACATTAGGGCTGAAATGGGTCACCAAACGGTAGCCATTTGCTATTCATGTATGACTGTAGTCTGCAAACTGTCACCAGTCATTAAGGTATAATATGGGTGTTATCAGATAGCAGCTAAACGTATGTTAGTAAGTAAAAGCATTTCGCAGAAGGAAACTGTATTCTTTCACTATATACATAACAGAATATCAATAGAATTGAGAAACGAGAAAGCAAATTTGTGAACATTTCATCAATGCAGAGATCAAAAGAAACCCTGAAGAGGTACAACGAAGGCATATAAAATGCGCATAAATACTTACCATCATCGTTAATAATGGTGACAGTAGTTATAGTTAATGATCCAAGTCCTCCAGCTGGAACGACACTGAGTAAAGTAACCTGGAATTGTTCGTCTACTTCATAAACCTATTAAAACAAATCAGGAAATAATAATCATTATGACGATCAGTGTGGGAGTCCATGTAATAAAAGATGGTTGTTTTATCCTTAAAAATACTAAAAGAGCAATGGAGACACTAAATTCCTGACTAGTTCTCTCCATGATATTGCTATCATTTGAATCGGATCTCTCTCGAAACACGTAGTCATTCGAAAATTATGTTGCAACGGCATACATCAAACACATCAACTCACTAACACAATGTGTGTGGCAGAAACATGTTTAAACTGTTCAGGCAAATCTGTTTGGTTACCTTATCGGCATAAATTGTAAAGGTGATGGTCTTGGTTATGACGCCATCGGCGAAAAATAGTACTCCCTGGGTGTTAAAATAATCAACGAGACTCGTGGCAGATATATCTGTTGTAGCCCACGTGACAGCAACGCCACCAGAACTAGATCCAATCCTGTTCACTGTCACCGTCACTGACCCTGCGCCTTCGGTTACAGAATAGCTGGACTTGGCAAATACAAATTGACCAGGTTCTGTAGAAGGCAACGGGGAGAACATTGGTTAGTCGTGAATTGATTTTCTATTAATAAGCGTGTGTTTAGTCGTCTACCACTGGCCACATGCTTAGTTCCTTACTAGTTCCCTATATATATTATATTATAGAATGCATTTTATAGATTTTAAAGTAACATATATGTTCAACAAATACGTAAATAAGTTGTAATTTTCGAGCAATGCTATTGGTATATCGCAAACGGAATTATAGAAAGTTTGACCGCTTCAAATTCTCTAACTGAGCCTTTAGTCTTACTCATGCTATGTTCGATATAAATGATAGTTTTAAAATAAGCTTACTTCCGCATCCCATCAGAGGGTCACCGTAGAAGCCAGGTAAGCACTGACAGGTCTGAGTGGGGATATCACAGCGAGTGTTTTCTTTACACAGACCTTTACATGCCTCTATAAAAATATAAATGAAGGGTTTGCGGTTAATGTTAATATATTGAACAAAGGAAGTAGTTACCTGATAGAGATCTTAATTCTTCTACTCGTGTTCAGAGATATATAGAATCAACCAACACATTTTGAATGTAATGTATGTGTGTATGCATTCATACAGATGGATGAATGAGTGGATGGATGGATATGGATGGATGGATGGCTTGATGGATAGTTCCTCCTATTCTTGATCTGCATTGATACAGATTTATTTCTTATGTTCCAAACTATTCATGCAAATATTCAATGTATTGTTTGAGATGTTTGAGATTAATAATACCCAATTCCTTTTAACTTGGAATTTGGTTTAATACAAAAAATGAAATGAAAACATTGCGTTCATAAGGCAATGAATACAAACCGTGTCATGTGATGTAAGTATGGAACATTTTCAAATTTGTCAAGAAAACGCTTTATACTTTTCATCATATACCAATGAATATATCTTGATCAATCGCGCAAGTAGTTAGGGTTGTTGTGGTGATGTGTCGTTATTGATGATACACAGAATAATAATAATTAAATGACTCTTTCAATTCGATAGACGATAGCTAGCTGATTGTAAAAAAACATATACTGGTATTAACTTAAATTGGCGACGCCATTCATGCACAATATTAATTCAGTTTATATTGGTTTGATATCAAAAGTATTATATTCATATTGCATTCATACTTCATAGTCAGTGGGTAGATGTCATTATCTACCCCCGCCCCTACACACAGAACTTAATTTCTAGGTTTTGCATTTTCAATAAATGAAGTTAATCAAGATTAATGCAAAATGCACGGTTATCAAGTCGTAATAAAGAAAAAAGACCGTAATGGCGACTAAAGGAGATAGTTCTGGCGTAATGGTGCCATTATAAATACCAAAATATAGGGACATTTACAATTAGGTAAATGTGTATGCCGTATCTCCCAACTGGTATGATATTTCAAATTATGCTGCTAAATTTAATTATTCCACATTATTGCAATACATTTTTTCAAATATTTGCTTTTAAATAAATAATAACATACATCTACACGATGTAAAAATATATGATGATACAATATCCTTGCTTACCTGTACAACCGTCATACGGGTCTCCATAGAAACCCGGCTTGCAGCAGCATCTGTTGTCCTTTCCGCAGTAGGCGTTCAGTTTACAGGCACCTTTGCATGGTTCTGCAGTAATTAAATACGTGTAAAGGTGAAGTCTGTTAATCGGTTTCTTATGTTTATTTGATAACATGCTCATACTTTACAAGAACTTAACATGACTCTCTAGTTCTTAATTGTCAGATTGAAAACAGTCTGTCACTTTGAAATATTAAGAGAAGCTGATATTTGTTTTTATTTCGTTACAAAAATACAAACAATGGCAACTGACGTAAAATATGTATTTGTTCAAGCATTTAAATATCTATAATATTCATGTTGATACATCCTTCAATGTTACAGATTTGCTTACACATAGAAGACCATAGTAAATTATTAAATCTCTGATTCGTAAAAGGCACCTTACGGGAGAGGGTATCCAACTGCTAGTTTAGTGAACTTTGTAAAGCGAAGAAAGACATTCAAACAACCACTTTAGTACTTACTGTAACAACCAATAGTTCCGATTCCAATAAAACCTGTGTTACATTTGCATTGGTTGTAATGAGCGTCGCAGTAGGCGTTAGCACAGCATCTCCCTCCACACGGCACTGTACGGTATTAAACATGTTTCATTACATCTTTGTTGTGCTATAACCAAATCAATAATGGGCAAATATGTCGGTATGCTATGCCAGACTATAAAATGTTACGCTGCTGCAGAGTTTTACACCATCTTGAGGCAGTAAATCGTCTGAGCTGTTTAAAATGTTATTGTAGAACGGAACAGATACTTTTTGTTTAAATCGTTGTGAGGAATTAAGAATCAAAACATGTTTATCTTTAGTATCCGTACGATTAATGACAACATCATACATAGCTTTACGAAGAAGAGTTCGTTAAGAATGGTGGTAGATGTTTACTGTTTTCAACATTAATACATACAAATACATCCTCCGTAATTGGCATCTAAATGATACCCATGGTCACACACGCATTTCTGGCTCACTACATCGCAGTGGGAATGAGCAGGACACGGTCCACCACATGAAGCTATCAACACAAACGTCATACGGAATTAACACTACACAGTCCAGTATGTACAGAATATTAAACTTTATATTTTTCCAATCTTTATTATGTTAATATAAAAAGGAATTATATTGAATACTATATCATAATTCACAATTAAACCTTTAGCATACTGATTTGATTTTTAAGAATGTTCATTGTTCATATACATTACGTACGGTCGTCATCCTTGATAATGATGGTCGCCACCGTAGATGTTGTTAGTGTACCAATGCTTATCGATGTCAGGGAAACAGTGAAAGATTCCTCCTTTTCGAATATCTGGAAATTTATATTGTTTACTGGGTAATCGAGTTTATGTAACAAGAGTTTCAACGTATACACTACCTATTAATGTCGGTTTTTGGTTAGGTGTAGCGACAATTACTTTTAAACGCAGACATGAAATAAACATGTTAATGGAAAAACGCGTGAACACTAATCACGCAACCGATTTATTGTTTTTTTTAGGAAATTGAAACCTTTACTTGTTTAGAGTAACTGTAAACTCTTCCGAGTCCCCTTTTAACGCTTTAGGTCCACAATGACCTTGGTGTGTCGGCGGGTCGTTAAGAATGAAAAAAACAATACGTATTTTTGATCATTTCTATCAAAATGGAACTATCGTCCTTAATATTATCTTTGGACTCTGTCAGGCGGGACAAAATTTATGTTTTGAAACGAATGCCTCTGACAAAATAATTAAAAAATTACATTGTCACTTATTATGAAGATTGAAATGGTCCTGGAAACTTCACCACTAGCAAACCAGATGGCGCCTGCTGTGTTCACAAAGTCATTTCCATGGACAGCGCTGCCGTCCTTGGTAGCCCAGGTTACCTTCACCGCTCCAAAGCTTGATCCCACCCTATTTACAGTAATAGAGACGATTCCGACGTTTTCCTGGACGGTGTATGTCGTTTGGGCGAATACAAAAGATCCTGGTTCTGTAAGAGCCATTCAAAACTAACTTAAGGATGTATGCTACATTTTCATATTATTGTATCAATCCCATGGCAAAAAAAGCTCCATATCAATCATTTAAACTTTCAGGGGCGACATAAATAGGATTTGGCTAATATATTGATACAGGAGCTGTTTCAGATATGGATATTAAAAAGTTAATGTTATGCAAAGAAGCCTGTCAGTACACTTTTGAAACATAATTTTTCATTTCTTTGTTTCAAAATTTAACAATATACATACTTGTGCATCCTTTCAGTGGATCCCCCCAATAGCCTTGGATACATCGACAGGTGTGAGTCGAGAGATCACATACAGCATTGCCCTTACAGAGGTTGCGGCACGGTACTGTGAAACAGATAACAACATACTGTAGAAGTGGATATTTTGGTGTTGAAATGCTTTCGTTTTTTACGATGATTCAATTAACGAGAAAATATCTACAAGCGAACATATATCTATGGAATATAAATATAAAGGACAAAGATATTTCAGTACAATTACCAAAGGGATTCTAAATGTGATCTCAAAACTAACAAATAAGACGGACTATAAAATAATATTAATATTAATGCTATACTCACAATAGCATCCTTCGTACGGGTTTCCGTAGTACCCTGTCTTACATACACATCTGTTGGATGCACAGTAAGCGTTGGCCTTGCAGGCGCCTTTACATGGCACTGGTGAACAAATTTGTTATATATGTAATATTTGTCATATAGTACGTTTTAAATTGAACATCCGGTTTGCATAATGATAATAGACAAAAGACACTCACGTTGATATATCATGAGATACTTGTTTTCGAAATTAATTTCCCTTCTTGTGAGTGAAAAGATACATCCATTGTTATCGGTTGTTAACTTCAGTATTTTAGCATTACATCTTTTTAAATCAGAAAGAATTTTATTTAAATTTAAATCTAATTTTCGGAGTCATACAAAAATATATGCCCGCATATCCTTTTAAACGGCAAAATTTCATATTATATTGTATATATTTAACAATTATCTTTAATAAATTTTTGAGTATTAACTATACTTACGATTACACGCCACTGTTGGTATTCCTATATAACCGGTGTTACATTTGCATGTGTTGTCATGGTAATCGCAGTGAGCATTGGTGCAACATCTCCCTCCACATGGTACTGTAATACGACACTTAAGATTAAACTCCTTGCTCTCAAAGAGTTTGGGAAGATACTAACTATTCTGCTATCCTGGTTGTTTAGAACAGAAGTTTGTTATCAAACCTCATTACTATAGCCGATTGTATTTTTCCGTCTATGGTGACGTTGTGGTAAACACAAACAACACCCCAATCACCACACGCACTTACTACTTTCTCCATTATTTTGATGCTTTTTGATACTATGGTGTTCGATCTAGGTCTGTACAAGTATTTAAACCAGCAACGAGTTTTGCATTTTAAGCAGAGATTATTACTTTTCGTATGTTCGTATTACATTGTACATACACGTTCTAACTGAGTAATGTATACACCATTCGGTAAGCAATACATAGGACTGGCTAAAATACACTGCCCAATATTTGTTTTCAAGGTTTAACGTTATAAGGATTACATAGAGTAATAGTAAACTGCAACGTAATTTATTTCACAATCTACATACAAAATATAAGTTGTAACAAATGAGTAGATATGAACTTCACACAAACATGTATGTGCTCACAATTTGTGGCGACTTAACAACAATTTTAGTGCTAGTGTTAACGATTGTTTTCTCTAGATATCACGGATACTTACATTGGCAGCCTCCATAATGATCTGATATGTAGCCCTTATTGCAAACACATGTTTGTGTTTTTTCGTCACAGTGGGTATTTGGTGGACAAGGTCCACCGCATGGTTCTGAAAACGTAAATATCCTATATACACCAACTAATTCGAATGGTTAGAAACTTTTTAATGGACAAGGGGGTGAGATAAGAAAATTCCATCCGAGTGGCTGAATTTTCCTATCCTTTATTTTTGGAAATGAAGTAGTATTTTTCTGTAGTTCCAATAACCAGAAAAATCTCAAGAAACCATGCAAATGCGTTTTTACTAGCTACCAATTTGAAAATATCAACATTGTCCCCGAAGTGTTTGATCGTAAACAAATCGTTAAGCGAAATTTATACTCTCTTTGCTTTTAAAGGAAAATATTTCCATCATTTTGACGTACACAGTAAGTCCTTTTATAATATTCTCATATTCCTATAATATGCTGCCACAGTGGCATTAGTATATTTCCCAGTTTCGTTACGTCACGTCATTATTGACCAATCTTGACGTGAAACGGGTGAAATGATGTGCAACTGTTTTTACACCTATTCTTATCATGATCAGTTTTATCATGCAAGCACAGATAAATTATGTCTAATAAAATGTTTTACTTGATGATATCTTATACTGGTATTTTCTTATATTAAAAACGATTTTATATTTATGCCCACGATTATATTGTATAACACAAACCAATAAAATAACGTATTACAAATAAGTATGTCTCCCCTTCACTGAATGTTTGTGTATTGTTATGTACAATATTCAGACATAAAGAAAATAAAGATCCATTCTTTCTTGTAATTATCAAATTTCGATGACCTCAAGCACTTTATTTAATTTTTAATTTTCTCGCACATTTTAATCCTGGTGATGTATCAAAGTAACAAAATGAAACTATAAATGAAAAATAAACTTTTGACACATTTTCACTATAATAATAACTGTAGCGTCGTTATTGTCAGAATTTCACGTTTTGGATTTCTAGGACATAATGTGCTGGATCCATGAATTCATACAATTATCAAGATACATTGGAGTCTGGATTTGTTGCTATGTTATTGAGGTGATATATTTACCGTCATCATCCACAATAGTTACAACTGTCTGGATATGGATTCCCAACACACCACCAACTGACACATGGGTCAAGGAAACAGAGAATGTCTCGTCCGTTTCATAAATCTAGAGAATACCAAATGACAATAAGCTAAAATGGTATGTTTCTTAATATTTTGAATTTTATTTGATCAATTTTATTTTGATGACAAATTTAGTGACAACTATTGAGAGGGAAGATAAAATGGGGCCTGCCCATACAAAACTGTAAACCGAAACGGTGTAACTGAGTGTAAACAGTGCAGATCATAAATATATACATATTAGAAAGGTTTCTAACACTGTATTGAAGGACGAATTTGATTATTATCTCTAAATGTGCGGATTAAGTGATGTGGAGTGTAGTTTTTTTTTAACCATTTCGTTATTTGGCATAACATTAATGCATACTTGTCAATGTCAAATATCAGTATACAATTAATTTCGTTTCTATAGCTCGTTGTTTGGTTAAACTTTATACAGAATAGCTTGCCAGAATTAAAATTGTACGCAATACGAAATTGAATCATCCGTATGAATTACCTTATCATTGACGATGAAGATGCGTATGGTCGTTGACTCCTCACCATCGACAAAGCGGATGACACCTTCTCCACCGCCATAGTCGTTTCCGTGAGTAGCAGTAATGTCGCTGGTTTTCCATGAAGCAAAGATCGTTCCGAAAGTTGATCCAGTTCGCGTCACTGTTATTACTACAAATCCTGCATTTTCATTTACAGAGTAGGTCGCCTGTGCAATACCTATCACTGCTGCCTCTGTTATCGAAGAAAATATAACGTTATTTTTTCTTTACTCAATTATAATACAATATTAGTCTGTAAATATCTCAAGCAAAAAGTAACTGAAACGTATTGTTTTTACCGAAAAAGCATAATTAGTAAATATGTAATATGACAACAAAAACATCGCCATTTTAACGTATTTGATTGTCCTGCAGTCTTTTAGATATTATTCAATATCAAGTTTACTTGTGTTTTAACAATATCATACTGGTTTTGTTTTAATATACTTACTGTCACAATGCTCAAGTGGGTTACCAAAGAAACCACCATTGCAAACACATGTTTGCGTCGAGATATCGCATCTAGCATTGGTTCCACATAGACCACGGCAGGGTGCTATGCAAATTGAAATAAATACAATGTTTAAAAAAATCAATTTAATTATTTAAAACAGCAGCTTGGCTCGAGTGTACTACCTTTCTTCCTGACTGTACACAAACGAATTTATGCACGCGTTCTAGCATTTCTTTATTTCACTTGTTAAAATGACTTCGAATAGATAGTCACAAGAGTTTGGAATTAGCAATCAACTTGCACAGTGGTTTAACAAATAAAATACTTATATGTGGTCATTTATCTATAACAAAAGAAGGAGAAGGAGTCGAAACCTAATAAATTCATTACAGTGAAAAGGCACATAATCCTTACAAGGAAATAACGAACCGTAAAAAAAACAATTGTTTAAGCTCAAAATTGATGACACTTTGGCAAGATATGGTCAAAGGAAAAGATAACATGGAGACAATTGAAAGATGAAAAGGAGAATAAACCAGTTGTTCTGGAAGGGTCAGCGCCATCTGCTTTGTTGACTACGACTCCCTTGTAAATAAAACTTAACTCCAAATAATGTCACGCCCTGTAAGTGAGAACCAGAGCAGCGACAACAATACTACAAACAAGAACAATAAAAACAGCAAACGTCATATAGCACCAGGGAATCAACTTGTTACAGTAAGATCAAGTGGTCAACCAAATTCATCATCAACATACATCTCTCGAAACAAAACAAAAATAAAAGTAAAATGTCTACACCATTAAAACTATACTCACGATAACATCCTTCGTATGGATTTCCATAAAACCCGGTCTTACAGTAACATTTGTTGTCCTTTCCACAAATAGCATTGGCTTTACAGGCACCTTTGCATGGTTCTATAAGTAAATTATGTTGAAACGAATAACAAGTTAACAACTAATATAAACTCGTGAATAAGTATATGTTTAAAATATGGTCCTGACTATCAACGAAAACCCTTTGTGGATTAATTACAGGAGACAGGATGCAAGATGATTGTCAATTGGTTTGAGTAGGACAAGTCGTGTAAGTCATTGGTATAATATCTTCTTGTGTTACTATTGCAAGAGGGTTAGTTTGTTTATGTCAAACGAATCACCAACGGTGTAAGATCATAACAAACTCAACTTACGGTAACAGTTTACTGTGGGAGTTCCATAGTATCCTTCATTACAATAACATCGGTTGTCTTTTGTGTTGCAGTATGCATTGGTGCAGCACCTTCCACCACATGGTACTGAAAGCAATTCAAATTAAAAATGTAACATGCATACGAGCTACAAAACATTGTGATATATTCATTATACATTTGAATATTTTAGAAAAAAAAATAACTACGAAATAAACAACATGAAAATATTGACTATGTAATGTTGTTCGTACAAAAATAATAACGACAACTGTTATGGAAGTTTGTCTCTGGAACAGTTTTTGTCATTATACTAACGACCTTTACATTACGAGGATAGTTCAATATAATTCCACAGCTTGTTAACCAGTTTTCAGTATAATGTGACCGGATGAAATACTTTGGTTGGTGCCATTATCGGGCATTAAGGTAGCACTTTAAAGTCGCCATCGGATCTGCACTGTCGCTTGGAGACAACACACCAACATATCGCCTCCATTGTCCTAAATATAACGACAAACCCTATCTAACCAAACCGAATTGTTTAAAATGCTGATTTCGGTACGGCAACAGTGCTTTTTATCTCAATCTGCAGGAGAGCGACACTAACAAACACTCTTCCATACACATACATGCGTATACATACGCACTATCAATCACTTCTTACATGTGCAACCTCCATGGTACGGATCTTCAACATATCCTTTGTCGCAATGACATTGCTGGATTGGGACATCACAATGAGAATGAGGTCCACACTTTCCTCCGCAGGCATCTTAATGGCAAAATTGAACAATAAATTAACTCATAAAAATGTAAATAATTCATCATGCCGTCAATGGAGAAAGTACATGATAGTTTAAACGATGACATTGATATTTATTGATATTGATCAATGTTTGGTTTATTTCATGCATACTTCGAATGTACTTTTACCGAAGAATGTCACTTTCAGCAAGCCCGTCTAAAATGTGCAAGTATTATATTTCAAATTGCTATCTTCTGGTCAGAAAAGTGTTATCGTAATTTCTTAACCTGCAGAAACAATAATTTCTCAAAAATTATTTGTAATTTAATTGTATTGTAATGAGAAGAAGAACTGTATACAGCTGTGATAGAGTCTTTCGTATTTGGTCTTCTATACAAGTGTCATTGAATACAGCAATGATAATCTCTACTATGGTAATGATCTGTTAACTTTTGAAAGATTATTTTCCAAGGTGTACGGTCTCGAAAAATGAAATATTGCGGTCGCAGAATTATTGTTTAAACTTTAACCAAAGTTAATAATTGTAAAATACTTAATAGCAATTACTACCATCGTTATCTGTGATTGTGATCGTAGTCGTTGACGGTTCTCCAATTTCGCCACCAACACTGACAGACACCAACGTCAAATCACACGTCTCGGATTGTTCGTATATCTGTTGAAATAGACACATTACACATAAATACTTACATACCATATTTACCTTGAACTTTCATAAATTCCCGGCCAGCCATTCGTTTTCTTAATAAACATAAATCCAGTGACTAAAGCTAATTCACTGGTTATCGGCTGGATTAATAGATTTTAAAATAATGTATGACGTCTTTACATTCTGATCACCGGATGTCTGACAAATACAGTTGACAAACATTAATTGCTATGCGAAACCCTGTTTTATAAACTGAAAGCAGACTGTCAAATAACTTACCGAATCGTCAACAATGTAGATGGTAATGTATTGTGTGGACACGCCTTCACCGAAGACGATCGTACCGTGGCTGTTGAAGAAATCTGCACCATGTATAGCGGTACCATCAGTTGCCTTGAACGTCACAGCAACGACGCCAATTGTTCCTCCTTGACGCAGAACCTCAACCGTCAGCGTGCTCACACTTTCTGACACGGTGTAGGTCTCTTTTGCAAACACGATTTTACTTGGCTCTGTAAAACAATATCAGATGGATGAGAAAGCTATCTTCTCCAACAAACAACATTTTACAACTGAATAATCTTAAATTTATTACAAAAACTGTTTACAAATTGCCTGCCGAAATCTATCAGCTTTCTAATGAAAAATATATATGAAATATTTCAGAACGGATCATAAACATGTTTTCAACAATAACTTAAACATACATAGTGCATGTTTTCTTACATACAATTATTACTAATCAACTAATTGATTTTTGGAATCCACATGATTTGGATTTTAAATCACAATGTTTAAAAATGTTCAATGAATTACATTGTTTACAACGTATCCCAACAAATAGAAGTTGTATTTATAGCACTATGATCATATGATTTAAGTATCATGTCGTATCAGAAGTTGAAATAATCGTTAAGTAACTTTCATCTATAACACTTACAATGTAAGTTAAGTGTTATCGCCAGCTTCACGAAATTTAACTTTTCAATAGGAAATATTTAACTTTATTAGGTTTCGATGTTTTTTAACCATGTTGTTAAAACAGTTTTCATGGGAAATCCTTAAACTTTTGTCTGCAATAGACATTCTTTTTCAGAATTTTTCGTTTGCGTATCCAATTGAATCAAATAATCTCTATCTTCTATTTGCTATCACTACTTCTTTGATTGTATGATTAGATAACAGTGTTGAGCCGATAGAGTAGCAAGATATTTATTATAGCAAAGCTAATTTTTTTTCTTTCTGTAACAAATTTCTTCGGAAACTTAACCAAGATTATTTTGTTTTTCTATTGCCCACGCTATTTATGTTTAGATGAAAAACAAGTCTAAGCTATCTCATATGTTATGTTTAACAGTCTCTGTGATGGTAAGCATATTTTCCCTTACAAAGTAACATTTCGTTTTTCCCATATGTTAATGTAGTCAACAGAGTTTTGCTTCCCACAGTACACCATCATAAATATTCTACCATCATGCTTTGCTATTTTGTTTTATCACGTTTTCTATATAAAAATCGAGTGCCGTTGTCTCTAAACACCAATGAAATAATATATAAACTAAATAATAATTACGTTTGTTATCATTAGACAACATTATGATGCATGATAGTAATTCATATTCAAAACTGCTTTAACTTGAACAAATAATTCCTTAGAGAGATTTAACTTACCGAAACATCTAACGGTTCCGTCTCCAACTAGTCCTTCGTTGCATTCGCATTTGTCTGTATCTGGGTTGCAGGAAGCGTTTTCAACACATTTCCCATGACATGGAACTGAGGAAAAGATATGGAATTTATAACATATACAATTAAATACTATTGCACTATTAAATATACCTATTCATTAACTAACTAGCTTAAAATTGTCGCAATACAGAAAAATCGACACCGGGCAATCCATGTCAAAAAGTCGGCCAATACAGAACAAGAAACCGCCAAAGGCGATATGGCCGGATTGCTACAGTACATTTTCATATAAAGCATCACATGTGATCAGCATCCTTTAAGATACTAAGCAATGCTACTTTAGTTGAGGTACAGGAAGTAATTACTTAGTAACTGCATGACCCTAACCAATCTTCCTAACCTGGTCACTGAAAATGAAAATGTAGGTCAGAACCAGCATCTGAAGCATGTCATGTGATAAGCATCTTTAGATACGTAAGGCATAAACGTTTAGTTGATTTTCAATAAGTAGTTACTTAGTAACTGACCTTAACCAATCTTCTTAACCTGGTCACTGAAGCGGGAAATGTAGGTCAGAACCAGCATTCGAGGTATCGCATGTGATAAGCATCCTTCGATACATAAGCCATGCAAGTTTAGTTGATGTACAACAAGCAGTTACTTAGTAACTGACCTTAACCAATCTTCCTAACCTGGTCACTGAACATGAAAATGTAGGTCCAACCAGCATCTGAAGCATGTCATGTGATAAGTATCTTCAGATACATAAGGCATGCACGGATTAATGGACGGAGGATAGAACAAGGTGGATGGAGAATGTCTTTGATAGTAATGACTTCCAGGAAATCAAGAAAAAAATTGAGATGACTGTAAAAAACAACATAAATACATCAAACCCTACCAGATTTGTAGATTTTGTAGATTTTAGCACTTTGTGTTTTTTTCCATTTGTCACATAGTTAATTGATAAAGTCATCATTGATTGGTTATTTTTGTATTGGCCTAGTCATTGGTCCTCAGCCCACTACACTGGTTTTCAGCTTCGCCAAACAATCAATAATACCATAATATTCATTCTAAGGCAACAACAAAAACATTTCCGTCGGCAATTCGATCAGTTAAACTTGCCTAAAAAGGGTCAATTAGTACCTGGTAATAATATATTATCACCCACATTGCGTTTTGTCATTTGAAACAATAATCTGTCTCGGTTAGTTTTCATATGTAATGAAATTGATAAATTGAAATTTCAAATCCCATGACCCGTTTTCTATCAATACCATTTCATTGTTTGGTTTGGGTTTGTTTAACGTCCTATTAACTGCTTAGGTCATTTAAGGACGTGCCTCCGTGTATGATGCATGTAATGTGTGTATGTGTGTTGGTATGTTGTTGTATTTAGTTCGTGAATGGTTTTTTTTTTATAAGTAGGATAGGCATCGTCTAGGAAAGGACAGCGCTATATATATATAACAAATGACAATATATCTGTCAGATGAAGCAATGTCTCATTGTGAGGTGCCTTAAAATAAAACATTTTATACCATTTCCATTACATTATAGAGCAACTTGAAGAATACTACTATCATCACATAATATTATAGGCGAGCTCACATTGAATTGAATTAATATTATTATTATTAAATGTTTAACGGCCCATCAACACAGGATAGATCATTAGGACCAACAAATGGTCGGGAAAAAACAACTCAATGCAAGATAAAAACATCAAACAAACTTAAAGGTTAAAAGGCAATCGTCAATTTGAATATTGAAATTGGCTATGATGACTCAAATTTTATTTAAAAGACCACACGCTTTCAGCTTTAAAATTAAAGAGACAGTTATGTTTTCGAAAAGAGATTTAAGACATGTAATGTTATAATAGAAATTTTCTCGAGTTGACTTCAAGTCGACACAATCTAATAAGAAGTGTTTTACTGTAAATGGTTCCCGACACGCTATGCATTGAGGCTGGACATCACGTTTAAGTAAATAACAATTGGTCATGTATGAATAACCCATCTGAAGACGGGCAAGGACAACCTCGTCTCGGCGCCTCTCTCTGTAGCTAGGTTGTCATTCACCGATTTTAGGTTTAATAGAATGTAATATGTTATCTACGCATTGATTCCAATTAATTTTTGCACTGTGATCTTAGAAATGTTGTAATTAGTGGTGTAAAATCAGTAAATTGAAGTTTAAAATATTCAAATGTAAGTAATAGTGCTACTTTTGCAGCACGGTCTGCCTTTTCATTACCTGGCATTCCCGCATGTCCAGGAACCCAACAAAAGGTTAATTTACATTTTGAGGTAATATTATGTTACATTGAATTGAACCTGTTTTGAGAAAGCACCCATGTTCAGAGACCACTGTTTTGACTATTTTCTGAGGTTGACTGTGATAAAGCAACACAGGAATATCTACCTTTAAATCACATCTAAACCACTGAAATGTTTGAAATATAATAAGAAATATATATATTGCAGCATCTCATGGTCAAACACCTAAACCATAGGAAAGACACAATGAGCTTCCTTCAAACAAGTAAGATTGGACACTTACCGTGACATCCTTTGGATGGATCACCGATGAATCCGTCTTTACAGTAACATTTGAAAGTGTTTACGTCGCATCGCGTGTTGATTCCACATTTATCCCAACATGGTTCTAAAACAAATAAAAACAGTTGATTATGTCAAGTTTTGCAAATACATACCTAAATAAAAGAATTAAAAAACCCAGAACAAGTCGAACTTAAAACGGATAAATCCTTATTTTATTTTTTATATTTTATAAAGGCAATAACAGTGGATATCTGCGTTATCAATCATTATCATTTTTGGATTGATAACATGTTCGGCGTTGCATCTTACATTATTTTATGCTGTACATTTCTCATTAACACTAACAGGACAAATACCAAGCAATCTTTATATAATACAATCAATATTTGTTTTTCACTTACGGACACATGGATGGGTGCTGGAACCGTAGTAATTTGGTTTACAAACACATCGTCCATTTGTTAACACAGCGTTTTCACAGCATTTTTTCGCAGGGACGTAGTCCCCTCCCTTAGGAGGAGCATAGTCATCTCCTGCAGGCGGTGCATAGTCACCTCCTGTCGATGGAGCATAGTCTCCTCCTTTGGGTGGAACATAGACTTCTTTAGGTGGAACAGGGACTTCTTTGGGTGGAACATAGACTACTTTGGGTGGAACAGGGACTTCTTTGGGTGGAACATAGACTACTGTGGGTGGAACAGGGACTTTTTTGGGTGGAACAGGGACTTCTTTGGGTGGAACATGGACTACAGTTGGTGGAACAGGGACTTTTTTAGGTGGAACATAGCCTTCTTTGGATTTCCTTCCTTTTCTGTTCCTTTTTGCACCTGTATTCAATTAAAACAAAATTGTGAACATTACAAATAAATATGAAAATATCTATTATCGTGGCCCATTGAACAAACTAATCTATGATCCTAATTTAGATTGTTTACTGACAACGCAGTAATGAAAGGCCTTTGATTTTAATTGACAAATTAAACGAGAATATGATTTTAAGAAGAACTAGAGGCCCAGAGGGCCTGTATCACTCACCTGAATATGTTTAAAATAATTGGTATGAAGTAGGTGCTGTAAATACAAATGAAATTTCAGAAAGATCCATCCAGTACTTGAGATATAGCGAGAACAAACTTCAAACAGAGCCCCACCCCTATGCAACATAGGGGGGTCATACCCACCATTTATACAAAATTGAGTCCCCTTTGTTCATTGATGCTCCAGACTAAATAAGGATAAAATCCCATAATCCCGATGGTCGAAGTACGGTTTTAAAGGTTTTCCCTCTATTTCTCCAATTGAGCCCCGCCCTTCTGCCCCCTGGGAGACCACACCCACTACTTATACAAAATTGTTTCTCCTTCACCCAAGGCTACTTCATACCAAATTTGGACAAAATCCTGTCATTCCTACAGAAGGAGAAGGATTTTGAAGAATTTGCTATGTTTCCCCTATTGGGCCCCTCCCTTCTGCCCACAGGGGGGCCACACTAGCTGTTTATACGAGTCCCTTTTGCCTAAGGATGTTCCAGACTAAATTAGGAAAATATCCCTTTATCCCTATGGTAGAATTGGGATTATAAAGGTTTTACCTGTATTTTCCCTATTGGGCCCCGCCCCTCAGGTCCCAGAGGGGCCACACCCACCGTTTATACAAAATTGGTTCCCCTTTACCAAGGATGCTTTACACCAAATATGGACCAATTCCTACAGAAGAAGGATTTTAGAGAATAATCTGCTATGTTTCCCCTATTGGGCCCCGCCTCTCAGGCCCCTGGGGGGCCAGACCCACGGTTTATACAAAAATGGTTCCCCTTTACCTAAGGATGCTTCAGACCAAATATGGACAAAATCCCGTCATTCCTAAAGAAGGAGAAGGATTTTAAAGAATTTGCAATATTTCCCCTATTGGGCCCCGCCTCTCAGGCCCCTAGGGGCCACACCCACCGTTTATACAAAATTGGTTCCCCTTTGCTCAAGGATGCTCCACACCACATATGGACCAAATCCTTTCATTCCTTCAGAAGAAGAAGGATTTTAAATAATAATTTGCTATGTTTCCCCTATTTGGCCGGGCCTCTCAGGCCCTTAGGGGCCACACCCACGGTTGATACAAAATTGGTTCCCCTTCACCCAAGGATGCCTCAGACCAAATATGGAACAAATCCTTTCATTCCTACAGAAGAAGAAGGATTTTAAAGAATTTGCTATATTTACCCTAATGGGCCCCGCCCCTCAGCCCCCAGGGGGGCCAGACCCACGGTTTATACAAAATTCTTTCCCCTTTTCCCAAGGATGCTTCAGACCAAATATGAAACAAATCCTTGCATTCCTACAGAAGAAGAAGGATTTTAAAGAATACTTTGCTATGTTTCCCCTATTTGGCCGGGCCTCTCAGGCCCCTAGGGGCCACACCCACGGTTTATTCAAAATTGGTTCCCCTTCACCCAAGGATGACTCAGACCAAATATGGAACAAATTATCCTTTCATTCCTACAGAAGAAGAAGGATTTTAAAGAATTTGCTATATTTACCCTAATGGGCCCCGCCCCTCAGCCCCCAGGAGGGCCAGACCCACCATTTATACAAAATATGTTCCCCTTCCCCCAAGGATGCTTCTGATCAAATTTGGTTAACATCTGCCCAGTCGTTCATGACCAGTAGCGTTTTAAAGGAAAAGTTGACGGACGGACGGACGGACGGACGACGGACATGCGGTATGGCATAAGCTCACCATGGTCCTTCGGACCAGGTGAGCTAAAAATCAAGTGATATATGAACGATTACCATCTATTAAAAAAGGCATATTATTAAAAAATATTGTACTTACACGATGGTGCAACAAGTATTACCGCATAAATGACGAAGAGGAGTCCAATGGTCCGTAGTAGGTGTGCCATCTTGTTAATCAAGGTGTGCAACGCAAAGTTGAATCAAACTTTCTCCTTTTATAGAGAGGATATTCGCCTAGTAGCAAATACGAATAGTGACATATGGTGAGGGTCGACGAAAAAACTCCTGGATCAGCATCCTTGTTATCATTTTTTTTAAAGCATTATATGCTTCTTTTGGTTTTAACATTCCAAATCCTAATCGAATTTGTATACTTCCCTAAACGTGACAAGTAACATTTCTGATAATACTTTGATGTCTAACAGATGTTGGAAATAGTTTGTTTTCCCTAACATAACTGTTACATTGGACAAAACAAAATTCAAGAGCTTAACACATATTGATCGAATTTCAGACATGTTGCAAGTGATGGATTTGCCGCCTTATTTCTCTGTGCGTATGTAAAAGAAATTCATAATTACGTATTTATTATGATTAAATATCAAGAGGGATTAAGATGGCCGCCGAGAAGGCAACACCTGTCTAGTGGTGTTCGGGAAATTTTGCGAAAATCAGGAAATATTAGTAATGTCCTTACTTTAAATTTGTTACCAAAAGCGTGGTAACGGAATATGGTTGTATTTCATGTAAAAAGGAGCTTGTGAGTTTTGGAAAGTTTTAAAATTTGGCGCTTTTTTTGTTCTTCTTTGGAGTATACAGAACTTCAATTTCATTTCAAATTGATTTTATTCTTCGACTGGGCACAGGCATTACCTATAAAAGCCCGTTCAATATACCAATACATTCATTTCAAGCATGTGTAGTAGGTAATTTGAAGATTTAATATATTAAGTTTAGGAAAATCGGGTAGGTCAAACCAATCAACAATTAGATTTGGGACAGGCATAGCTTATAAAAACTCTTTCCGTATAGAACGACGTGAAGTTTAAACAAATGTATAAAGCAAATTGAAGATGTAATATATTAAGTGTAGAAAAATACGGTAGGCCGAACCAAATATGTTATATTAATTTAACGGCATATATCTACAGTTTGGTTAGGGCACTTCAAAGTCTGTCCCTACACGCAGTGCCATATAACCAGTAACACTAGAATTGCATAAAGAATAAGATATTTTGCACAGCAATAGTCACTGATTACTTATGAAAAAACAAGAGAACAAAAAACGCAGAGCACCTAGACTAACACCAGCTGACTATTTAAAAACTAACCTAAGGACGTTTTCGTTCATCGCGATGCAAACAGTTGATCAACATGTATTGATTGTTGTTTGTTTGATGAAGACGACAATTTCTCGTTTCTATTGGTAAGTAGAACTGTGATACATATGAATGACAATAAATGAGAGAACTGCATCATTGGGATCGCCCGCTACATAGAGGAACATCTGGAACTTATCAATTAAGAAAATGAGTCGCTGTATAAACATAAAAGCTCAAATGTCTAGGAGTCATAATGATAAATTGACACAGTTAATTATGATTATAAACCTTCTATCACATTCCACACCGCAAATGTTTCATGTTTTGCATCTTAAAGTATTTTGTTTGTTAATGAGGAGTGAAATGCAAGACATCTTTGAAGATTTAAAAAAAGCCAATTTGAACAGTAATAGTCACACAGGGGTTTAAGGTTCATGTAAACACTAATAATTGACCTTCAGGTCCCTTTATTTCATATGTAAATATTACATTTATTACAAGCTGTGCTGAATTGTCGTTTTCAATGTTAGATGTTATTAATTCAAGCTCCCTATAGCCATGATTGAACGTTTGCCACGCACTCAATAAATAGTGTTATTTGAAATATAAATGAGTTACTCGTGAATATTTTGCCACTATTTTAGGGGAAAATTAGAACTGATAACCTATTCATGTTTGAGAATTGAAACTTTGGCAAAAATAAGATAGTATATACAGTTAGGGACTCCTATGAAGTAAATTATGTTTAAACATCGATACATGGATTTTGGTTAAATCGAAAGTCATCGTGTTGTCCAATGGATGCCGCCATTTTAATTTTTTAGCTGTCAAAAAATGGTGATTATTTCCGTCACAATAACAAGCGATCGGTGCATCCATAAAACACCAAACGACGTGAAATAGACTGCGTTGACATCGAATAAACCATAAATAACTAGCACATGTCGTAACCAGGTCTTTTGTCCATATTCCGACCAACTTTCTTCCTCTTCGTATGATTTTCGTAACGGACGACATGACGATATCGCTCCGCAGTTAATTTACAAAAATGACAATATTTCCTGTCATAGTTATCAAAACAAGTGTATAATTCCTTAAATATTAAAATACTTTTGATGCCGAATTGAATTACACAAATGTAGGAGTATTACTACAGAAAAAGAAATCATAATATTCAAGATCGGACTGTTTGTGCGGCGTCACTTCCGGCAATGTGCATCAGACGTCAACAACATGAAACAGAGGAGAACACACCGAGATGCAGAAGATCGACAATGTTTATTTGTTGAAAGTATGGTTTGTGTGATAGAATACAGTTGTAATTTACATATAAAGTAAACATAGATAATGTATTGCATGAGTCGATGTCCTGGTAAGAAGAGATTTGTGTGTTGTATTTTGACAAGTGGCACAAACAGGAAATGCGAAAAAAAGGCATTTTTTTTTTTTTTTTCAAAACAAATTTACAAGTTTTTGGCACATTTTGGTCAATGCATATGTTCTTTCTTGTGAAATTGAATGTTCTTATTGAAAAACCGATTATTTATATTACTGTTTGAAGTGTCAATGAAAAGTAAACAATTTATGGAAGCATGGAAGAAGCACATGTGTCAAATTAGTGTCTACTGCATTGCATTTCAGTGAAGCAGCACTCAAAAAGACGCCATTCGTATGCTATGTCAAAAGAGATTAGTCTGCAAAGAATCTGAATGTGAATTTTTAATAGACATTGCATACCAATTAATTAACACTAATGATAACTTTTATTTATTTTATAACACAGGTGTGCAGCACAACTAATTGAAGCCTTAGAAGCACATGTCAAATAACAATATTGCCGTGAACATATGAGGAGGAAGCTCTAAAGACCCACACATTCCAAAGTGTTTACATCTACATGTAATGTACTGGGAATATATGCTCGTCAACCTCAATGCATGGTTATTGTCTATTCCAGAAATGCACGAAGAACATTGAATGAAATTTGTCTGACGACTCATTTTCCACCAGAGGACAATGAAACACACAAAGTGGCAATCTACAACTGTACAGTACTCAGTTTTATAGGAACGATGGATTTGATGATGCAGTGTATAGAAATCTCTATGAAGGGAATGACAAGGTTTACAAAATTGACTATTTGCAGGATTACTTGGTTGCCTGACAGTTACTCCATCATTATGTGTTTGTAAATATTGGTAGCTACCATTATGATATGGTGATTTCCGATGGGACGATGTTGTTGTGGTATCTTCCTCACTAAGCAAAAGACATCTAAGCTTTTTTTTCACGTCTGCAACTTCATGTCAAACAGCATTCCAAAGTTTGAACACTCGCGTGTGATGTACTGGAATACTCAAATCGTACTGTAGTAGCCCATCGCGAAAGTTAAACCTGACTGATTTAGTTGGCAGAAACTTGCAGAGAATATTGTTTTACGGATATGTAAATTGGTAAATATGCCAATGTCTTGATTACGTTGGAAGAAATGCGATTATTCCAAAAGCTTCAATAATGATGAACGGTAATCAAATTGAAATTTGACACATGATCCAACCGCTAAAATGATAGCACAATACATCAACTTGAAATCTTATGCATGGAATTCATGTCAATTTTATTGAATAATTGGTATTTATTTTTATTCAAAAATTACAAATATACCTAGTAACTTATATAAATGCCACATTATCGCCACCCCAGGCCCAGACATACCAAAGTCTTTAAAAATGGTAGTTTATACTCCTGCTTAAAGCTCAGCAAATTAGGAGTGGGACGACTGGTTCGCCCGTTGTCAGTATAATGTGACCGGGTGGGGCGTCCTGCTGGGTGTCTTCGGCAGTATGTTTCAGTGAGGTAGCACTATAAAGTCGGCATCAGTTCCCCGCTATCACAAGGAGACAAACACGAACATATCGCAGCCTCCCAAAATACACACACATACACTACACGCATGCATCTTGCACACGGGGGAGGCCGTCCTTAAATGACCTTAGCTGTTAAAAGGACGTTAAACAAAATGAAACAAACAAACAAAAATTCCAAATATCTAGCATCTGACTTGGATAATGTCATTAGTTAAGAAGAGGATATTGTTAACTGTTGGTTTCACTGTTTACGAAACCAATTCCATCAAATTTCCCCACGAGGAGGAAAAGGACGAATCCATACCAGTCCTGGACAAGCTCAATGTTTCAAAATGAAGACGGCACCATGAAACTAGTATTGTTCTGCAAACCGACACACACTGATCAGTAATTGGCTTTCAATTTGCACTAAACACTACACCAAAAGCTTGAAGTCATTGACAGATGCAACAACATTATCCCAGTGGAACACAATATCTTGGACAAGTTCGAGTTTCAGGGTTGTTAGATCAAGGTCGAGGTCACTGTTACTGTTTTTAGAAAATCCTTGTCATCGCTCTAACCGCTTAATTCCTTGAGGGATTTTGATCAAACTTCATACAATTACCAATAAAGAACCATAGGACAAATCGAGTTTCATGGTTGTAGGGTCAAGGTCAGGAAACCGTTACTATTCTTAGAAAATCCTTGTTAGCGCTCTAGCAGCTTCATTCCTTGAGGGATTTTGATTAAACTTCATACAATTATACAACCATAATAGCTCGGACAAGTGCGAATGTTACACATTATAGTTTAGAAACATTAGGTTACCTACAGACATCAAATAACTTTCAAGTTCAAAAGGCCATAGCGCTTAAAAGGGCAATAATGATCCGAATTAAACTAGATAAGTAACACGTTATTACACATTGGTGATGATATTCACGTCTCTTAATCACCCTTGCTGGTAATTGATTTAATACCACAAAAAAAAAAAAAAAAAAAAAAACAATCATTTTATTTGATATAATTCCTCTGTCATAATACTAACATTTCAATTTATTGTATTATTATTATATTAAAATCAGTTACAAGCTAATTGTATACTTTTCATTTTCCCAAATTAACACAAAAGGGCACCATTTTTATAAATCATTACAGTGTAATAGCTATCGGGGACCGGTAGGGGACATGTATTGGTTTAGCAATACTCAGTATGCATGTACCATAAACCATAAATACCTTTTGTGATTACGTCTTTATCTTTCTTTTCACTTCTAACTAGCTTTTCCTAGCGACTTTCTTAGAGGCACGTTCTTAAATTACCTTAGCTGTTAATAGCACATTAAACAAAATTAAACGAAACCAATTTCATGCACCTATTCCATAAACATCAGCATACTATATAATCATACACCCTTGCGGTCGGGGATCAGGAACAGAATGAACCTGCATATATCGGAGACGGAAATTAATTTGGGACCCTCCAGCTCCCCCTCCCCCCGACTCCTGTAAAATTAGGAATTCGCGTTTGTTTGCTTTTCGTGGGACCACAAACACAACCAGAATAAATATACTTCACCATTGCAATGGTCTTTTATTTCCTAGTGCCTATCTTGACAAAATCTCACTTTTGGCTTTAATATTGAACAATCGCCCGGGTGAGGAACCCTTTGGGTCCTGTCGCCCATACCGGGACATACCAAAGTTCTGAAAGTGGTATTTGTTTTTCACAACTTTACCTTCTGCATTTATTGTACATGCAACTTATGTTTCCGGGCGGATAGCACTATAAAATCGGCGTCAGATCCGACTGCGCTATCACAAGGAGGCAAATACTCCCATACCCTGTCTCCGACACACGTACACGCACGCATGCATTCACCACACACATAAGGCAAGTCCTCAAATTACCTCAGCTGTTGAAGGACGTTTAACCCTTGCAACTAACCAACTCTTGCTGTCGCCTGTCAAAACTACGCTGATGTTGCCTTGCAATAAATTATCCAGCCTTTGAGGCCAAGAATCGGGCCAAGAATCGGGCTAAAGACAATGTCTACGCCAAACCAATTAATTCATCTTTGGCATCCGTTGACGGTCCAGAAAACCTAGATAGGTTGATTGGGATCATTCAGTGCCAGAGGAAAATCTATGGGTATGTTATCAGATGAATCAGTCGGATCATCAAGTTTGGCTGTGACAACTCTGTTGATCATCAGATTCAGGCTCTTTTAGGTAATATCTAAATCGGTCGAGTCTCTCACTGCATCATCGGCCTTATATGGCTCTTCCTATAAGGAAGTCATGTCATCGATATCAAGTAGGTCATGTGGTTGTGGTAGTCAGTAGCCTTTCTTGAGTACTTTGTATTCCATGTGATCTCGGAAGTACAACAGGAAGGTTTCTTCCACTTTTTAAGTATTTGGGACATTTTGGTAAAGAGGTCTTTAAACCATTCTTTTTTGATTTTCTGGAGTTCTGAATGTTGCGCTGTCAGCCTGGTCTACCTGCTTTGAACAGATTCATGTAGCACAACCAATACGAGTTTATATGTGACGTTTCGATTACTTGTACTGCATGTACTCACCTTCATCAGAAAAATGACCGGTGAAGCGTATGCACACAAAGGTGTAAAATATGTACGAGTTGTCCACGCAACTCGATGTCGGATCGGCTACTCTACGCTGTTAGCGAAACTACATATATTACAACTAATTGTACAAACGCTTACATGAACTGATTCCAAAACTGTATAAAACTTTCATGCTTCTACTCATAAACCAACGATTCGGTCAAACATCTTCAGTCACTGAACCCTGACAAACTCTTTAAAACATATAATGTGCCAATAGCAGACATCCTAATAAACAAATTTAATGAAAAAGCTTAAAACAGCTACAACTGATAGAATGCTTGATGACTTTTCATTTGTTCTTGGCTTATGTTACGTTAAAGAGCTATAAGAGCCCTAAAAGTCTACTTATGAAGCAAATGCAATTATCGGTAGTAACAGAAATAGTAGCGAGAATATCATTTATCAAGAACCCTTACAGGCATATTGAACAATTTATCATCAGAGCAGCAACTGCAGCAACTACATCACTTGTAGCAGCAGCAGCAAAGGCGCGCAGGTAACATGAAATTACCGCTTCATAACCTTCAGAGTTTACAAATTTAATATTACCTACCGATAGTGCAGGAAGGTTAAAGGATTTCATATGCATCATGGAGTACCATTCATGTTTATATCTAAATATATATTACATTAATGCTTCAGGAATCCTGTTTACAATTGAATGTGCGCAAACGAAATACCAGATTCAAATCTAAACGCCCTTTTCTAGTTATACAAGCTTTCAAAATTGTACATGAAAAACATATGACACCAAAGAGGACGTTTTTTTTAATAAATCTGCTGACTCTTCTAGGATAATGCAACAGTGAGTAGTACAAACGTTAGACACCGCTCCCCGTGAAAAAATGTTCGAGGATTTAAAAAAATAAATATTTTGTAGCAAGTTGTCGACGGGATCAACGCTATGCAACAGATTGATGTAAACCGCCAGCCTGGCAACAGTTTTACATATCATGTTATGAGTAAATATATTGCATATCAACGTAATGAAATATGATGCGTTTTCTTGTAATTGATTGAAATGAATAGAAACTGAGGGATGGTCTTAATCTTTGAAGCAACCAAGCCCTGACACACCACGTCAATTTGTATGTAATTATATAGAATAAAACTCATATTTGTATAATGCATGTATAATTTTACAAACTTATCTGATTTATAAATGTATTTTGTTCAAAAAAAGTATGAACATGCCCATATTGTCATAAACCTATGCGTCTCAAAACAATGCTTAAAAACATTCAAAACATTTATCTGATCTTAACGAATTCCTGTTAGATTGTATAAACATGAGAAAAGCAAACGATAAACCGACAAAACGTGTGCATGCAACGATGGTATTACGTTTTATTATTAAAAGTGTAAGTAAGACCAGCCTTATTGTCATGCATGCGATCAACCATTTACAGTCAAACACTTTATGATGTAATGCGCTGATTTCAAACAAATACGTGACAATCTTATGATGTACCTTCTATGAAATGATTATCCGATACAGTTTATGTGCAATTAATATATGACTATTTCCATGCTATTGATCTTCATAATAAAATATGATATATTGTGCAGCCAATTTGTTCGATATTGATGTATGTCTTTAATCCTTTACACATTTTGAGCTATTTAGTTTTGGTTTGATGTGTTTATTTTCGTGAATATCTCTTTCTAAAGAATTGTTGGCACCTAATGACTCGCATTGTCGATAGGCCGTTAAACAATACAAAAACAAAACAACTTTCAACGGTCAAAAATTTTAAGTGGATTTAAAAATAGTCCACATTTTATTAAATTCAAATAATGTCATTTTTATTAACAAACCTGTGCGTGTAAATACATTTCAAATACACACACACATAAATAAGTCTGCAACTACTTTATCAGCAACGTTTGTAACTCGATCAATATATGTTAAGCTCCTGAATTTTGTTTTGCCAAATGTAGCAATTTTGTGTTAGGAAAACGATACACGCGGTAAGCTATGCAAAGTATCTCCAACATCTGTTTGACAGCAACGTATTATCAAAAAATTAACTTGTTAAGATGAAGGATGTATGTAATTCGATTAAGATTTAGAAACTAACGGAATATGTCGTCCTTTGAAACATTTAGTAATAAATGTGCTGATTCAAAAATATTTTGACAACCCTCACCATATGTCACTATTCTTATTTGCCACTAGACGAGTAAACTCTCTATAAAAGGAGAGTTTGATGCAAATTGGCGTTGTTCACCTTGGTAAACAAGATGGCACACCTACTACGGACCATTGGACTCTTCTTTGTCATCAATGCGGCAATATTAGTCGCGCCATCGTGTAAGTAGAACATTGTTAATCAGATCTTATATAACTCGTTATAAATCAAATTTATTTATATTATTTTAATACCTAGATTATTTTTTTATTTAAATTTTCGAAAACTATCAAACGTATTTTATAACATCGACGCCAATATACAATCCGAATAAGTGTTAAGACATTATCTTCCTAATTATGTTAACTGCTAACATAATTTTTATTAATTTCCATTAAAAGCGGGGGATGACTATGCTCCTGTGAACATACCCGGAAAAGGAATATATGTTCCACCCAAAGACGACTATGTTCCACCAAAGGGCGGGGACTATGCTCCGGCATCAGGTGGGGGCTATGTACCGCCAAAGGGAGGAGACTATGTTCCTGCGACAAAATGCTGTGAAAATGCCGTGTTAACAAATGGACGATGTGTTTGTAAACCAAATTACTACGGTTCAAGCACCCATCCATGTGTCCGTAAGTGAAAAACACAACTTGATTGTATTTTTATAAAGATACATTTTATGTGTCTGATAAGTATAAATGAGAAATGTAAAATTCAAGATACAACGCCCAATAGAAAACATCAGTCCAAAATGATACAAGGATCAATAACGCAAATACTTTCTTTTATTGTTTTTTTTAGAACATCCTACGTTACTTCATTTAAAATATATTGATCATTTAGCTTGACTTGCATCAAGTTTATTTTTAGGCTTTAATTTATTTATGTGTTTGCAATTTCTCTGGTTTGACGTGTTTTAGAACCATGTTGGGATAAATGCGGAATCAACACGCGATGCGACGTAAACACTTTCAAATGTTACTGTAAAGACGGATTCATCGGTGATCCATCCAAAGGATGTCATGGTTAGTATCCAATCTGCAATATATGGATTTCTTATTACCTCTCAAACATTTTAGTTGTTAAGATATGATGTAACGAAAGATATTCCTGTGTGGGTTTTTTACAGTATGAAAAGACCTTTTCAGACAACAGTCCGAACAGCGGTCTCTTAACACAGATGTTTTCTTAAAACTAACCAATAAGGTTATAGCACGAATGTGACGGTAGTGGTATATTACTATTTGCTCTTTTATGTAATGAAACTTGTAGTAATGTTTTAATTTCATTTTTAAGCCACCACACAATATTAACTTGCTTCATCTGACATATACAAATATATTGTAAAATATGGTTTTTACAGCGCTGTCCATTTTTCGACAGTAACTGTCCTAATTATCAAACACATACCATATTCGAACTACATCATGAAGCTTGTTATATAATTTTTCATTTTACTACCAAATAGTATGGATACTGGATACAGAATGGTTTATGCAGTTTGTCATTTTCATTTTGCATTTACATTACCTATGAAAACCTATTGACGCAGATCAATGCTTAAA
This sequence comes from Mizuhopecten yessoensis, assembly GCF_002113885.1. Lineage (NCBI taxonomy): Eukaryota > Metazoa > Mollusca > Bivalvia > Pectinida > Pectinidae > Mizuhopecten > Mizuhopecten yessoensis. The sequence continues at coordinate 62,648 of NW_018480067.1, read as the reverse complement.
TGACAACGCAATGTGGGTGAAAAATATATAATAACCAGTTACTATTATATCCTTTTTGGGCTTGTGTTACAGAACAACTTGCGGTCAGTAATGATTCTGCTGTTGCTTTTAAATAAAAAGATAGGTATATTTGATGGTGTAATGGTATTTTATTGTATATGTTATGAATTTAATATCTTTTCGTCAGTCCCATGTCATGGAAAATGTGTCGAAAATGCTTCCTGCAACCCAGATACTGACAAATGCGAATGCGACGAAGGACTAGTTGGAGACGGAACCGTCAGATGTTTTGGTAAGTTAAATCTCTCTAGGGAATAATTTGTTCAAGGTAAAGCAATTTTGAATTTGACAAACTTTCTTGCATGTGAATGTTGTCCTTGAAAGTTATAACATTTATAAGAGTGTACTGTGGGAAGCAATAACGGTTGACTTCGTTGACATATGGGAAATAAAACTGATTTTGTTAGGAGCAATTATGCTTTCCATTATATCCCGGATAATGCAAGGTGACGGTAGCGTTGTTATGACAGGTATCATGCGTGTCTACCAGCTAAGCACTGTAGTGATAGCTATTATAGAATTTAAATATTCCTAATTACTCAGGAAAAGTTTGATTCATTATATAGGATGAAATCTTGAATTGGATAGGCAAGCGAAACATAGTAAGTAAATGTCTTTTGCAACAGAAAAGGATTCCATATGGAAAATGTTTGAACAACATAGTTACACTATATCGAAATCTAATAAAGTTAGAGATTTTCGATGTTCTGATGTTCATAGCGCTATAATACCAAGTTATATTTGTTATTTAATAAAATATGTCAATAATTAAATATCAATTGAAATACAAAAGTATTTATTTTACGTCGTGTACATTGACAACAACAAGCATAAGCTCTGTAGAGCTTTTATTACGATGACGCTAAGGAAACAAACCACCGAGCTATCGTAGGTACAGTATAACAACTAACCCTATGAGATTTCACTCTCTTTTTTTCCGCCACCGCTGGGGATAGAACCTAAATTCCTGGGAGAGTGAGAGGTCTTGAAGTTCACGCTTGATTTCACATAGTAATAATGACTGTAGGCGTTAGCGATCATGGCTACAAATGCACCCAATGTAATTCATTGAACGTTTTGGAATGATGTTATTTTAAATCAAAAACAGTTGATACGTTTTTAAATTGATTTCAATTGTAATTCCAAAACTTCATAGTTGATTTTTAGGACACCTTACCATAGGTCATGCTGAACTATTGTCATCTGTCTTCGTCTGTAGTCATGCGTCGTGCGTTAACTTTTATCTTGTTATCAAGATAACTTGAGTAAACGTAATTGGATTTCAATAAATATTGCTATGATAGTTTTTATTAATACGATCTCAGAAAATTTTGAAAACTGTCCCGATCAAACAGTAACTAGCAGAGTTATTGGACTTTGACATTTTAATTAATATCGGAGCCTATGAGACTTGAGCTTGTGAGCACGATGACTGTAGTAAAGTGAATGGGTTTCGATATAGTTTGCTATTCTGCTTTATATTAATAAGATCCCGGATGAGTTCGACAATGGACCCGATGACATCAACTAGCAGAGTTACTGTCAATCGGAGAATACAAGATGGTTAATCATGGCCTCTGATTTGCTGAAACGAGAAATTTTCGACTACTCATGATTGTCTTCAGCAATTCACTTCTTTATTTGTACAAATGTTCCTTATGAGGTTCCAAACAAGAGTTCCTACTTTTTGTCGCGATCAGAAACTCCAAGATGGTCACCATCACCTCTCAGTGACTGAGATGTTTTTGACTTCTTCTCACGAAAGGCTAAACCGATTGACTTCAAACTTTGTTGAACTGTTACTTATGAGGTTTCGCCAAAGTTTGTACTTTTCATGCTGATTGTTAACTTCTAGATGACCACTCTGACCTGTGATTGGCTAGGTTATTTACAACTTCATCTGTAGATATTCATGTATGCATCATGTGTATACCTGGTCTTCACGTTAGTATGGGTGTATGCCCTCTCTCCAAAGTAACTGTACCAATTTAAAAAAAGATCATGCTACAACTTGAGTACTTCAGAATCTATTCAGGTGACCATTTAGGTAGGCACAACATGGGCCTCTTGTTTATAATTGTATTCAAGGAAACATGCATTATTATGTTTAATTTTTTGCTGAAGATTTTTTTTATTGGAAAGCTGGCAGGAATTTTGTAATTGTATCTGACTGACAGAAACACATACATAAAAATACCTTGAGAGAGTTAGAGGATGAGAAAAGTGATGAAGGGAATGGGATTCAGAGTAATAAACAAGTCAAAACAGTCAACGTCCAACGACAGATTTGGGTAGGCATTTTGTAAATCATTGGTTTGATAAGTTATTGATTGCTAATTGTAAGATGTTGTTTGTGGAGGTAGGTAGCTTTCTCATCCACGACGTCTTGTTTTACAGAGCCAAGTAAAGTCGTGTTTGCAAAAGAGACCTACACCGTGTCAGAAAGTGTGAGCACGTTGACAGTGGAGGTTCTGAGACAAGGAGGAACAATTGGCATTGTTTCTGTGACGTTCAAGGCAACTGATGGTACCGCTATACATGGTTCAGACTTCTTCAACAGCCACGGTACGATCGTCTTCGGTGAAGGCGTGTCCACACAATACATTACCATCTATATTATCAACGATTCGGTAAGTTATTTTACATACTGCTTTTAGTTTATAGAAAAGTGTTTCTCAAAGCACTTATAGTTTGTCAATTGCAGTTTGGTTCACCCGTTGTCAATACAATATGACCGGGCAGAATGCTGTGCTGGGTGCCTTTGGTATGATATTTGAGTGAGATAGCATTATACAGTCGGCATTATTATACATGCACGCTCACACAACACACGTGAAGGCACGTCCTTAAATGACCTCAGCTGTTAAAAGGACGTTAAACAAAATAAAACCAAACCAAACCAGTAGTTTGGCTATTGTCACTCTTCCGGTGATCAAAGTATAAAGACGTCATGTATTATTTTGAGATCGATTAATCCAGCCGATGAACCTTAAATTACTTTTGTCACTTGATTTATGCTACATATTTGATATTCGCTAAAAGGAGGCTACCAACTCGTGAAATCTATGATTATCCCGTCACTGTGAGTATAATATATAATTTTCAAGTCTTTCTCCAATTCTTGTGTTTTATTTTTTCTGTAGAAAGTAAAAAAAAACATTTTTAAATTACAAAACGGCTGACTGTTCAGGAATTTAAGAAAGTTTTACGGATGCAAATGGTTTCGCTTTTTTATATGTAATAGTTCTATTTCAACAGATATACGAACAATCCGAGACGTTTGAATTGACGTTGGTGTCTGTCAGTGTTGGTGGCGAAATTGGAGAACCGTCTACGACTACGATCACAATCACAGATAACGATGGTAAGAATTAATATAAAATAATTTAATCTTACAAGTCTTTCCCGAGACCGGACATCTAAGAAAAATATTCATTTGAAAGTGTGTAGAGTATTGCCTCAGTAAAGATTTATTACTGCTGCATTAAATGACACTCAGTATACAAGTTTACATACAATATCAGAGCTGTATTATTCGTCTTCTCAATGCAATTAAGTTAACGTACAGATACTGTCATCATCTTCTGGTTTCTGAAGTTGAAGAAAACGACATTACACTATTGATAATACATACACATTTTAGATGGGCTTTTCTAAAATTGAAAAAGTTTGGTAAAATAACACGAGATAAATCAAAAACATTGATTAATAAACATTTATTTAATCGTTTAAACTATCACTTTCTTTCTCCATTGAAGGAAGGAAGAATTTATTACATTTGCTCATGACTTAGTTCATTGCTATTCAGATGCATGTGGAGGAAAGTGTGGACCTCATTCTCATTGTGATGGCCCAATCCTGCTGTGCCATTGTGACAAAGGATATGTAAAAGATCCGTACCATGGAGGATGTACACGTAAGAAGTGATTGATAGAGTGTATGCGCATGTATGAGTACTTGTTGTTGTCCTGCAAATTGAGGTAAACAAAAAAAAACCCACTTGCTGTAACGAAAGCGGCATATTATTGAACAGCTCGGATTTGTTTGATAGGGTTTAACGTCCTATTTACCAAGTGTTATTGCATTTTCCTCCTTGCTACTTTAAAATGCTAAATAAAATACCATGCCGAAGGCACAAGCAGGTTTTTTTCCATCCGATCACATAATACTGACAACTGGTAACCTAAATGTGACATTAATATGAACAAATCTCCTTATGTAAAGCTCGTTAGCACAGTGAGAATACTAAATTTTTTTACTTGGTAGAACTGCGATGCATGCCAGGGTAACAATGTAAAAGAGTTGGAAATTATAGAATTAATCTTCATGATAATGACCTTATTAGAAGAAAACAGGAAATTCGAATAAAAAAACCCATCATAACAATTAACTCGATTTTCAAGTACATAAACGAATATGTACTTTAGTAAATAATGTATATACAAGCTTATTAGCATTTTTAATAACTGAAGATTTTGCAATCTTAGTATAAAGGGATAAAACTCAAAGAAGGAAATCTATAGGTTATGTTCCAATGCCAAGACATACCGCAGTCCTTAAAAATGGTACAGGGCGCCTTCGGCATGGTATTGCAGTGGCATAGCGCTCTGAAATCGACATCAGTTCTGCACTATCTCAAGGAGGCAAATAAACCAAAATACCGTGTTCCCTGCACAGATCACACATACACGCATGCTAAACACACATAGAGATACGTTCTTAAATGAAATTAGTTAATAAAAGGACGTTGAACTATATATCAAACAAAAGCAAATAAATGAATTGATTGCGTTTATTTATTGCTTAATATTTTTATTTTTATTTTACATTCGAAAATATACCAATGTAAAATGAATATATCACAATATGTCTGAGCTCGTATGCATTGCATGGTTGTATTTTATAATTGTGATTACTTTCAGTACCATGTGGTGGAAGGTGCTGCACCAATGCATACTGCAATACAAAAGACAACCGATGTTATTGTAATGAAGGATACTATGGAACTCCCACAGTAAACTGTTACCGTAAGTTGAGTTTGTTATGATCTTACAACTCCGTTGGTGATTCGTTTAACAGACATAAAGCGAATGATTGTTGCTTATTTTACCTTCATTTTTTTTTACTCAAACCATTTGACAATCATTTGGTGACAAAATGCATCTTGTACTTAATTCACCAAAGGTTTTCGGTTATAGACAGTATTATGTTTTCGCATGTGTTATTCACGAGTTTATATTAGTTGTTAACTTGTTATTCGTTTCAACATAATTTAATTATAGAACCATGCAAAGGTGCCTGTAAAGCCAATGCTATTTGTGGAAAGAACAACGAATGTTACTGTAAGACCGGATTTTATGGAAATCCATACGAAGGATGTTATCGTGAGTATTATGACAGTTTTAATGATGTAGAACTTTAGTTTTGTTTTTTTGTTCTGAGATATGCATGTTGATGATGAATTTGTTTTTCCTCATGTTCTTGTTTGTAGTTTCGTTGTCGCTGCTTTGGTTCTCACTTACAGGACGCGACATTACTTAGAGTGAAACTTGCAATTGTCTCAATGTTATCTTTCTTTTTGATCATATCCTGCTTAAGTATCATCAATTAAGGTCATCGATTTTGAGTTTAAATAATGGTTATAATTACAGTTCATTCCCTTGAAAGGATTATGTGCCTTTTTACTGTTAAAAAATTATTAGGTTACGACTTCTTCTCCTTCTTTTGTTATAGTTGATAAATGACCACACATAAGTTTTTTTATTGTTAAACCACTGTGCAAAATGATTGCTAATTCCAAAATCTTGTGACCATCTATTCAAAGTCATTTTGACAAGTGAAATGAAAGAAATTCAAGAACTTTTCTTTTGTGCACAGTCAGAAACCAAGTTACAATGTACTCGAGCAAAGGTGCTGTTTGAAATAATTAAATTAATCTTTAATTTTGTATTTATTTCCATTTGCATAGCACCANCCCCAAAAAAAATAACATTTTATTTTCTTTGATAACAGAGGCAGCTGTGATTGGTATAGAACAGGCGACCTACTCTGTGAATGAAAATGCAGGATTTGTAGTAATAACAGTGACGCGAACTGGATCAACTTTCGGAACGATCTTTGCTTCATGGAAAACCAGCGATATTACTGCTATTCATGGAAACGACTATGGCGGCGGAGTAGGTGTCATCCGCTTTGAAGATGGTGAGGAGTCAACGACCATACGCATATATATCGTCGATGATAAGGTAATTCATACAAATGTTTAAAGTTGATATTACGCACAATATTTAATCTGGCAATATGTACTGTAAAAAAGACAAACACTTCACTTATACCCGCACATTTAGATAGGTATATTACCATCACATTCGTCCTTTGATACAATGTTAAAAAATTTAACTAATATGGATATATTTACGATCTTCACGTTTTGCACTCAGTAACACAGTTTCGGCTCACAGTTTAATATCGGTAGGCCCAAATTTATCTTCTTCCTCAATAGCTGTCACTAAAGATGTCATCAAAATAAAATTGATCAAATAAAATTAAAACAAAAATAACAATCATATAATTTTAGCCTATTGTCATTTGGTATTCTTCAGTTTTATGAGACGGACGAGACATTTTCTGTTTCCTTGACCCATGTGTCAGTTGGTGGTGTGTTGGGAATCCATATCCAGACAGTTGTAACTATTGTGGATGATGACGGTAAGTATATCACCTCTATAACATAGCAACAAATCCAGACCCCAGTGTACAATGTATCTTGATAACTGCTTGAATACATGGATCCAGCACATAATGTCCTAGAAATCAAAAACGTGACATTTTGAAAATAACGACGCTACAGTTATCATTATAATGAAAATGTGTCACAAGATTATTTCACAAACGTAGATGTTTTATTTAAAGTTTCATTTTGATACTATGATATATCACAAAAGGTTAAAATGTGAGTGAAAAATAAAATTGTTAAAAAGAGTATCAGGCTAAAGAATGAGTCTTTTTAAATTTTTGTTTGAACATTGTACTTAACAACAAGGTTCCATATTTAAATTTACATCTAATGTACAATATGTCCCTGTAATACTCAATTTACAATGGACATGGTCATGACACATGACATATATACAGCATGAATAAATAATAACAACATCACATGTGCAGATCCTAAAGTATAAAAACTAATCGTTATATCTTAAACAGTTTCTGCATGTATTCTCTCTTAAAAGACAAAGGATGGTTAAAAGTATGGAGGGATTTTTCTAAACTGGTCCATAAAATGCTCTCATCTATAAAAGTTATCTGCATGTATGCCTTCTTAAAGACTCTAGACTAGGTAAAATATGTATTGACTTTTCTAAATTGTTCCATAAAATGCTTACAGAGTAACTAAAACATCTCTTATTATTAGTTGTTCTACATTTTTCACACATTTGTTTGCTGTTAAAAGAACGTGTAGTTCTGGTAGACACCTAGTTAACATAGGTAAACTAGGAACATCTTGTTTATGTAAAATATAATACAAAAGTATGAATTTCCTCAAAACATAAAAGCTCTGCAACGGGAGCCTCTTTAAAAGTTGTAAAAGTACAAAGATTGGGATAAAAAAATCTATAAATTTAAGAACTACTCTTGCTGACCGTTTTTGAAGCATAAACGGTTTATTTTAAATATTCCATATTTGATGGAGTACACCATATCACAGAACAGTATAAGAAGTGTGGTAAATCAATGTTATTGGACAATTGTTTTGCCATACAAACTGACATACATGTAAATACTCTTACACCTTTCAAAACATCAATCTTCTTGGATATTTTCTAACATATATGGCACTATGCATGTCCTTGCTCTCGAGTTTAAGTTTGTTTACCTTTGCTTGCTTTTGGGAGGAGCCATTCAGCATGCATTGTGTCTTATTTGGGTTCCAAACTTTGTTTGTTCTGATCCATCCACTTGAATGTCCTCTCACAGACTAGGATCTATATTGTTTACAGTAGTTCCTACTTTATACTGTGAGGTATCCCAAGCGCACATAGTGACAGAACAATGATGGCCATGTTAACAATTGCCTTCATATACAGTGTTAAAAAACAAGGAACACCAATTGTCACAGGTTACACATCTGACAATTGACCTTTTAAATCGACACATTGGTGTATATCTTTAATATATGAAATAAAAAAATATAAGACACATATCTGACATTCCATAACATTTAAGTTTGTGAAGAAGTGCATGGTGTTATGAGGTCAGCTGCCCGACCACGTGGGTTTTTCTCCGGGCACTCCGGTCTCCTCTCACATTAAGACCCACTGCGCGCTAACATCCGGGCCAACAAGAGTGATTAATTTAACTTGTTTCATAATTGTTGTAAAATATATAAAGTTTATATTATATTAAGCATATGGTGGTTTACCGTGTCGAATGCCTTGCTTACATCAAGGAACAGGATACCTGTACCTTAATCAGTATAGTAATTTGGACAAAATTCAAATTGACTGGCATTCAACAGACTGTTATCATAGAGATACGTATAGAGAGAATCATGCACCTGTCGCTCCAGTATCTTACATACAATAGGTAGAACAGAGATAGGCTTGTAATTGTTGACATGATAACTATAACCAGACTTGTACACTTGAGATACTTATTGATAACACGTGATTTTATTGACTTGGGTTATAAAATATAATCTTGTTCATAAATCTAAAGTCGTTCTTACTATAGGAAATGACCAGTATAATATAAAACATCAAGTAACAATTAGATAACACTTATTCTTTTCATGCATGATAAAACTGTCGATGATAAGAATATATGTAAACCATTCTTTTACACTTCATTGCGCGTGTTCGGTGTTAAGATGGGTCAATAATGACTTGACGTCACAAGATCGGAAAAAATACTGATGCCACAGTGGCAGCAAGTACAATTTAAATATATCAAAAAGTATCTACTGTTTTAGTCACAAAATTGATATTTTCAAAGTGGAAGCTAGTCGTAACTTATTTTCATTATTTTTGAGATTCTTCTGGTAATTGAAATGAGAGAAAGATGCTACTTCATTCCCGGATTAAAGGATAGGAAAATCAGATGGAATTTTCATATCCTACACCTCCGATATGAAAACGTCTAGTGGTCAATTGAAGTATTTTGTGTATAAATGATATAAACATTTTCAGAACCATGTGGAGGATCTTGTCCACCAAATACCCACTGTGACGAAAAGACACAAAAATGTGTTTGTAATAAGGGCTACATATCAGATCATTATGGAGGCTGTCAATGTGAGTATCCGTGATATCTAGAGAAAACAATCGTAGACGCTAGCCCTTTAATTTGTTTGTTGTAAAAACAAACTGCATATAAACATTATTAATACCATTTTGTTGCGAAGTGAACATTCACCAAATTCAAACATATATAATGCTTTTAAAACTATGCAAAAATCCTGACGATCAAAAGAATAGTGACGTAGTAAAAAATGTTGTTGCGTCGCCATAACTAGTGTAAACAAACATGTATGATTGTAGTTCCTATTTTCTCATTTGTTACAAATGAATTTTGTATGTAGATCGTGAATTAAATTACGTTGCAGTTTACTATAAATCTATGTAATCCATATTACGTTAAACATTGAAAATAGGGTTGTGTATTTTAGCTCTTTGTTTGGTTAACCGAATGGTTAATACTACATTATTCAGTAATAAAGTGTAATTACTAAAATGCGAACATAAGATAAGCAATATTTCCGCTTAAAATGCAAAACACGTTGCTGGTTTAAACACTTGTACAGAACTAGGTCGAATATCAAGAGTTTTCTTGTTGTTTGTTATGTGTGATCACTGGGAGAGGTCTATAGAATGGAGCAACTATTTCGTAAGTGCGTGTGGTGATTGGGGTGCTGTTTGTGTTGAACACAACGTCACCATAGATGGAAACATATCATAGGCTAAAGTAATGAGTATTGATCAACTGTCTCCTAAGAAGATGATATAAAAGAAATCAGCTGCTTATAACCATATTTTCGGATGTATCATGTACACAAAACTATTTGAGAACGTGGCATTTAACCTTAATTGTCGTATTACAGTACCATGTGGAGGTAGATGTTGCGCCAATGCTCACTGCGATTACCATGACAACACTTGCAAATGTAACACCGGTTATATAGGAATAGGAACAGTGGCGTGCTATCGTAAGTATAGCTTAAACTCCAAAATGTATTCAAAAGTTGTTTAATATGTACATTATATGATATTTCGCCGTGTATACGGGCATGCGGGCATATGTTTTTGTATGACCTTTTGTAGATTAAAATTAAAATCAAATTCTTTCCGATTTAAAAAATTTAATTTTAAAATACTGAAGTTAAAAACCGATAAGAATGGATGTATAATTTCGAAAACAAGTAGCACATGATATATCAACGTGAGTATTTTTTGTAAGGCTTCCTATTATCATAATGCAAACCAGATGTTCAATTTAAAACGTACTATATAACGAATATTATATATATGCAAATTTGTTCACCAGTGCCCTGTAAAGGCGCCTGCGATGCCAACGCTTACTGTGCATCAAACAGATGTGTATGTAAGACAGGGTACTACGGAAACCCGTACACAGGATGCTATTGTGAGTAAAACAAACTATCTGAAGTTAATTTCAATTGTGACGTTCAGTATTGAATAATTATACGTACTTTTTATAGTCTGCTTTATTTGTTAGTTATAAGATTAAGTCCCTTCGGTTATTGTTCTGAAATATCTTTGTCTTTTATATTTGTATTCTATAGATATATGTTCGCTTGAAGATCATTTATCGCTTATTTAATCAACGCGAAAAACGCGAGCATTTCCCCACTACGAAAATATCCGCTTCTACAGTATGTTGTTATCTGTTTCACAGTACCGTGCCGCAACCTCTGTAAGACCAATGCTGTATGTGATCTCTCGACACACACATGTCGATGTATTCAAGGCTATTGGGGTGATCCACTGAAAGAATGCAAAAGTATGTTAGTTACCGTAGAGTTCAATTTTGTAGGACGAATGTTTCAAATGCTTAATTTCAGGCTTCTTAGCCAAACTTAAATAATTCGATGGTTGATAAATCTTGTACCAATATATTGATCGAATCCAATTACGCCTCGTAACAGTTTTAATGGTTGATTAATTGATTGATATGGAATTCGTTGCCATAAGATTGATACAATATCAACAGCTAGCATGTATCCTTAATTTGATTCTGATCGGCTCTTACAGAACCAGGATCGTTTGTATTTACCCAAACCACATACACCGTCCAGGAAAACGTCGGATTCGTCTCTATTACTGTGAGTAGGGTGGGATCAAGCTTTGGAGCGGTGAAGGTAACCTGGGCTACCAAGGACGGCAGCGCTGTCCATGGAAATGACTTTATTAACACAGGAGGCGTCATCTGGTTTGCCAGTGGTGAAGTTTCCAGGACCATTTCGATCGTCATAATAAACGACAATGTAATTCTAATTCTTTAATTAATTACTCAAAGGGCATTCATTTCAACACCTAAATTACTGGTTTTCCCAAAGAGTGTTTAAAGATAATTATTAACATTGTTTTCTATTTCAATAATACTGTTCAAAAACATTTCTTTTGTTTTTCATACTTCACGACTCTTCGACAAAAGACGATCATGTTTGGCCTAAGCCGTCAGAAAGAGACTCATATGAATAGCCACTAATTAACTAAATGGTTGAATTTCCTACTTTTTATATCAGTATTGCATGCGAAGTGCTAAAGTGTCATTCCATTGAAGAAGCCTATTTCATGTATGCGTTTAATTATAGTCGTAATACCTTACTGAGAGCCAACTTTTTTGATAAGTGTATACGTTGAAACTCTCGTCACATCAACTTGATTATGCTATAAACAATATCAATTTCCAGATATTCGAAAGGGAGGAATCTTTCACTGTTTCCCTGACATCGATAAGCATTGGTACACTTACAACATCTACGGTGGCGACCATCATTATCAAGGATGATGACCGTACGTAATGTATATCACTACAACATTCTTTAAAAATAAAATAAAATAAACACAGTATGCTTAAGTTTTAATGAATAAAGTATCATATTTTATTAAATATAATTACTCTGTATATAAACATCCTAACATAAAGATTCGACAAATATTAAGTTAAATATTCTGTTCATCCTCTGCATTAAAGTCATTTTGGTCTCTGTGGAGTATAACGTATATATAGATAGGTAGATAATGAAGTGTTATTATTTTCGTATGACTTTTGTAATTATAGCTGCGTGTGGTGGACCGTGCCCTGCTCATTCCCACTGCGATTTAGGGAGCCAGAAATGCGTTTGTGACCATGGCTATCATTTAGATGCCAATTATGGAGGATGTATTTGTATGTATTAATGTTGAAGATACCAAACCTCTACCAACATTCAAAACGAAGCCTTCGAAATGTTACTTACTATTTTTTTCATTTATCGTACGGATATTAAGTAACGATATTTTTTAGTTATTTACGTCCTTAAGGTATTTCGAAATGGTCGATTATTTAAAGTTCAAGATGAAATGAAATATGTTTTATACCGTGCAGTACCATGTGGAGGGCGATGCTGCGCTAATGCTTACTGCGACGCTCACTACAATCTATGCAAATGTAACGCTGGTTTTATTGGAATCGGAACCATTGGTTGTTACAGTAAGTTGTTCGCTTTACACAAAGTATTATATTAACTTAACTAGAGAAAGCAGCTCGATCCCTTCTCTCCCGAAAGGGGGCTTTAAACAATCTCAAATAATTTGTATGTTGAAATACTCTTTTGTTGTCGTGTGAATGTGTTATATAATATGGTTTGCTATGCGTAATCAAATTTTGTAACATTGTAGGATGGGATGTAAAGATATGCACCCTTTAGATGATTAAATGCTTGTACACATTTTAGCATGTCTTATGGCAGTTGTCATTGTTTGTATTTTGTATACAAATAGAAACTATTATCAGCTTCCTTCAATTATCCAAAGTAACAAAATATTTTCAAGCTGACAAACAGAAACTAGAGACATGTTTAGATATTATGAAGTATGAACATGTTATTTAATCCAGCTAAAAATACATTAGACATATTTGATTACTACAGAACCATGCAAAGGTGCCTGTAAATCGAACGCTTACTGCGGAAAGGACAACAGTTGTTGTTGCAAGCCCGGTTTCTATGGAGACCCGTATGTCGGTTGTACAGGTAAGTAAATATATTGTACATTCAAAAGTAAAACATATATTAAGATAGTATAATTTTTACGATAGTAAAATCATGATGATATTGTGGAAGAAGTAGGAAAAATATCAAGAAATATTTAAAATATCAGGTCGAAAAACATCTAACTCTCCCTCATATTGCAAAGTTATGGCGTAAAGGTAAGTAATTAAAAATAAAAAATGCTAAGCTCAATTCTTTTTCATCTTAAACAGCTGACATTAAACGTGAAATGAGACAACCAATTTTTATTTCCACATTTTCGGTTACATTTAAAATTGGGACAGTTTTATTCAGAGGAAATATACCGGCAGCCATTTCGACAAGTACAAGTGGCAAGATTTCCATGTATTAACACCGATTTTTAAAAGTAAGATGTCTCCAAGATGAAGTTAGTGTTAGTTTGGGATAATGCATTCATTTTAGCAGCATCAATTTGAATATCATATCAGTTAGGAGAGATGGCAGCTACATGTACCTAATGTAAATATCCCTATATATAGTTATATTTATAATGGCACCAGTACGCTAGGACGATCTCCTTTAAGCGAACATCGTCATAACGGTTATTTCATTTACCATAATTTGATGTTCGTGTATTTTACATTAACTTGATTAACTTCGTTTATTCAATGCACAAAACATCCACACAAATAATTTAGCTTTTTAAGAATATTGGTATTACAATTAGCCAAATGACTATCAAGTATGATTGCAATATTGTACCGTTGATATAAAACCAGTATAAACACAAACATCTTCACGTATTTTGCATGAATAGCATACACTATATGAGTATATGTACATTCGATAAGATAACTATCGTTTAATTGAAAAAGGTCCTTTAATTATCATTTGTTGTCTTATAACGCAAGTTTGAATACATTTTCTACCTTCCCTTCATCTATTTTTTATAGAGGCATGTAATGGTCTGTGTAAAGAAAACGCTCGCTGTGATATCCCCACCCAGACCTGTCAGTGCTTACCTGGCTTCTACGGTGACCCTCTGATGGGATGCGGAAGTAAGTATATTTATTATATCGAACATGTCATAAGTAAAAACTTGTTGTTCATGGAGAGAATCGGCCATACTGCCTCAAACATCCGTTTGCGTTATGCCAACAACATTGCTCGATAAGGAAATATTTGATAATGTATGTTCTTTTCATGTATATTGCTTTAATAAGTATAAAATGATTTTAATATAAGATATATAGGGAACTAGTAAGGAACTAAGCCTGTGGCCAATGGAAGACGTTTACAAACGCACTAATAAATATAAATTGAATCACGGCAACCAATGCTGTCCCCGTTGTCTTTTACAGAACCTGGTCAATTTGTATTTGCAAAGTCCAGCTATTCAGTAACAGAAGGCTCTGGGTCAGTGACGGTGACAGTGAACAGGATTGGATCTAGTTCTGGTGGCGTTGCTGTTACGTGGGCTACAACAGATATATCTGCCACTCATAACATTGACTATTTCAACGCCCAGGGTGTCCTTTTTTTCGCCGATGGCGTCATAACTAGGACAATCACCTTTACAATTAATGCTGACACGGTAACCAAACAGATTAGTCTTAAGAGTTTTAACCTGTCGCTGCCGCATAACTTGAGTTTATGTGTTTGATTTATGTTTTTGCAACATATTTTATTTATTGTCTCCACTGTTCATTCTGTTAACATTTTAGATGATAAGTCAACGATCTTTTTTATATGGACTTTTACATTGTTTATCATAATAACTATTAATTCGTGATTTTTATTTATAGTTATATGAAGTAGACGAAAGATTCCAGGTTACTTTACTTAGTGTCGTTCCAGCTGGCGGACTCGGTTCATTAACTATTACTACTGTTACCATTATTAACGATGACGGTAAGTGTTTATGCGCATTGAAAATGCCTACGTTAAACTTCTTATATATTGTTATCCCCACTCCAGTCCTCAGTATAGGGAACAAATCGTCGAAACTGGTGATATTACCGTGGGCTGGTTTCTGGTACCCATCTCCTACTCTTATAACAGGGAACAACCGACAGGGTTTAATCATATAGTTTGATTAGTCACTCCACTCATGGACAACCTACATCATGTTACTGAAGTTTATTTTTCAAAAATCAGAGTGTTCATTATTTAGCGATCCAATGAAATCTTAAAACCATCTATACTTTTGCTACAAAAGTTACAACGATATTATGTTGTAATACTAGCTATTAAAAAGAGAACCAATTAACTGTAGAAAATGACAAGACGAGGCTTCCTTAAATAATATAGAAAGAAATAACAAATGCTCATCACTTACTCTTAAACTTATATATCAACATACACAAAATATATTATGATAGATATATAGTATACAAGACATATATTTAGCCTCACAATATGTGAACATCCTATAATGAAAGAACTTTATTTGTTTGATATTTTCAGCGGCATGTGGAGGACCATGTCCCGTGAATTCTTACTGCGACAAACTCTCCCAAAAATGCATTTGCAATAAAGGATACATTCTTTACCATGGATCATGTGTCAGTAAGTATTTCTTTCTTATCAAATAAAAATTCGAATCCGTTATTCGATTCAGTTATACTTGTTATTCACTGTTTATCATCTGTTAATCATCTGTTTTACCAAGAATTATATATATTTTGTTACAATTCACAGTCCCATGTGGTGGAAAATGCTGCGCCAATTCTTACTGTAGCCATAAAGACAACCAATGCCATTGCAATTCCGGTTACATCGGAAATCCAACACAAAAATGTTATAGTGAGTTTAATTTCGATAAGCATGTTACTAAAGGGCTAGTTATTCGAAATCCAACTAGTTGAAAGAATCGTGATAGCTTATTTTCATTTTTATAGGGAAAATTATTTTCATTTTTATAGGGAAAATTGTTATTATTATTTTTAAATGTTTAACGGCCCATCAACACAGGATAGGTCATTAGGGCCAACAAATGGTCAAAAATGAAAAGACACATTTTTAAATGCTCACACGATCGTTTAAAAGTTCTTTTTATTTCAAAAGTTTGAAGATCTCCTCTGTGGTGCATTTACTAATCATTTCGTCTAATTTCTATATAAACATGCATATGTATAAACAAAATATCGAGTTTTGAGGTTTTTGGTTTACAGTACCATGCAATAATGCCTGCGACGATTACGCCTATTGTGGAAAAGATAACAAATGCCATTGTAAGACGGGATATTACGGAAATCCTTACTCGAAATGCCATTGTGAGTAGCATTTACTACATGCATTGACACAGACACTTACCATACGAACTTTACCAAACAAGGGTGTCCGTATTATTATGAATTTATTATTCTGTAATAATATATTTAAAACTGTTTTACTGTCATGTTAATAGCCCTAATCAATCATTTCTAAAACATGTTGTAAAAAGTATTAAAATAACAAAAACAAAATTGCAACAATATTCTGAATGTAAAGCAAACAAAGCGGTCAATCCAAGATTCAAATCTTGGTTCCATGATGTTTATGTAATTATATCGCTTAGTCGTGCATGTCCGAAATGCAAATTAGGGGACAATAATTAATAATTAATGAACGAGTAAATAGAGTGATTTTTTTTTTTAACTTTTTGCCTACAAAGGGACAGGGATCCTTAAGTCGTTGTTTTTTTTAACCTTATTATCTTTCTATGTTCTTTGTAATTGTGTGTTAAACAACTTGACTCTGTGACATTTGTGTACTATGTTACATCATACCTGAATACAAACAAATCAAAACACGTGTTGCCTCATCGTTATCTTACCCTTTAATGCTTATTTGTCCAGTACCTTGCAATGATCTGTGTAAGAAGTACTCCAAATGCGACCTTGTTACCCAGCAGTGTGTGTGCCTTCCAGGATACTTCGGTAACCCCAAAGAAGAATGTCATGGTTAGTTGTTTAACGCCACTGATTGTTTGGTTAAATCAGCATATTATATTTAAGGCGTTTTAATTAGATTTGATTAAACTACAGGAACTTGTACTAAATCTGCTTGAGATTCCATCATGATAATAAAAAGTCGTATTCAAACTAGCACATACTACCTCGAAAACAAAATGAACACATTCGGGCCGCAAATACTAAAATTGTCTCATTTTGGTTGATGTTTTACAGGAGCAAGTGTGTTTGTACTTGTCCAGTCCAGCTACGCCGTGTCGGAAAGTGTTACTCAAGTGGTAATCCAAGTTAAACGGACCGGCTCTAGTTCTGGTAGTGTAAAGGTAACGTGGACTGCGACGGATCTGACTGCTATCCACGGCCAAGACTACGCCAACTCAGGGGGTATATTATACTTCAACGACGGCGATGTATACAAGACTATTACCATTCATATACTCAACGACGAGGTAAATATAAATGATCAATCAATCAACGTTTTATTGAAATGTTACACAATGCATACTATGCTAGAATCTAACACCCCTGTGTTAAGTAGTAAGATAAATCTCAACCCGAGGGTAACATTTCGATAACCCCGATGGCTTCTCAGATTGTTCTGCCTGTATCGCTCAGGAATGATTTATTATGGTTTTTAATTAATTGTTTAGTATAAAGTCCAATACTTTCCTATTTTTAACATATGATGAAATGGTGAAACCATGGCACCGTGTCGTCACTAATGAGCTCAACAACTGTGATAAAATTAATGACGGTCCCCTCTTCACACTGCATAAAGTGATGTGAAGCGATGGTGACATTGAAAGAATAATAGCACGTGTACGCTCTCTTTCTCTAGGTATAAGTTGTGTATTAATGTGTAATCTACATGTACTTGCTTTGAGAAAAACAATTATCACAAATAGGTGTTGAGAAACAGATAGGAAGATAAGTTTTGACGAAAATTAAGTAATCTACAGTAGAATATGTACTTTGCAAAGTCCTACTAATTTGTCAATTCTTATCTAGTAGTAGTGACGGGGACGTGTTATGGTTCTGGTCTCCTACATGAAAATTATAAAAAAAAAAAAAAAAAAAGTTTTTTAGATAAAACGTTTAAAACCTATTTAGTTACTTGTCTAATCTGCAGATATTTGAGGCTGACGAACAGTTCGTTGTGGCACTTACTCACGTTACTGCCGGAGGCGTGCTTGGAGTACTAAGAAAAGCGACGGTCACTATTGAGAATGACGACAGTAAGTTGAATACTTCAATTTGAAGAAGTACTTGGTGAACATACTATTGAGAATGACGACAGTAAGATGAATACTTCAATTTGGGGAATCATGTTTGATTTTAAATAGACATTTTAATTGAAATAGTTATGCTAATAATTTCCATGGTTTACAGAACGTTGTGGGGGCAAATGTGTGTTCAATGCTCACTGTGACGAAGCAAGCAACACATGTATTTGTAACAAGGGACTTGTGGGAGATGGAACTGTGAAATGTGACCGTAAGTATTAATTATAATAACAGACATATTTGAATGAGGTAAGCAAACATTATTATTTGTTTCAGAATATAACACTATTTTACTTTATGAATGTCAATGTATGCCATTGATGAAAGGAGCTATAGTCTACCTTGTTTGATTCAAAACTGATACACTATGGTTTAGAAACTGACAACACTGTAGCAGTAGTAACATTATGTGAATTTACATTTCATACCTAGATGTTAAATATTAATGCAGTAAACATGTTTAGTACGAACAAACGTATAACGATTTCCTGGGTATTGCTAACTGATTCTGATTTCCCAGCTCATCTCCCTGTTACTTCTACGTGATTATGTGATCGTATTGAAAATTTCACATAGCGAATCATTGTCTTTTACGAAACATATCAGCGGTCCCCTCGGGTTAAATTCAGTGTTATTTTAAAATTGTAGTACGAACTCAATTTTTTCTGAAATCAGATGTCGCACACCAGTGAACTGGTTAATCAGTTTCCATTATCTACGCTTCCAATTTCCAGTTCCATGTGGCGGACATTGCGGGGTCTACCCACACTCTCACTGTAACTACAAGACTAACAAATGTGAGTGTGACGACAAGTACCACGGTGATCCCTATCACGGAGGATGTATATGCACAAATGGGGGACATACCGGTGGCAGTTATGGAAGTACTGGCGGAAGTCATACCGGTGGCGGTTATGGAAGTACCGGCGGAAGTCATACCGGTGGTAATTATGGAAGTAGCAGTGGAAGTTATACAGGTGGCAGTTATGGAAGTAGCAGTGGAAGTCATACAGGTGGCAGTTACGGTGGAGGTAATACTGGTGGCAGTTATGGAAGTACCGGCGGAAGTCATACAGGTGGCAGTTACGGAAATACAGGAACAGGAGGTGGTTATGGAAGCACCGGAGGTAGTTACGGCGGAAGCCATACCGGTGGCAGTTACGGAAATACAGGAGGTGGACACAGCGGAGGCCATACCGGTGGCAGTTATTGAAGTACTGGTGGTAATTACAAACCGAGCACTCAATATTAAGATATTTGAAAACAATCTATCTTGTCAAAGTATTAAAACTAATAAAATTTCTTTTTGCAGTTAACTATTGTTGTTTGGTTTTCAATAAAAATAAGGAAAATGTATCCATCTACATCGTATGAGAGGGAACAGTTATCAGTTGAGGTATTGGACAAAGTGTCCTTCGTCACTAAAAGATGACATAAATCCAAAGTAGACTGACCGAGTTAAGAAACCTTAAAATCACAAAGAACTCTTCAGGACGGTTTTATATATATAAGAAAACAAATATGCCACCGCGTTCGATAATTCACAAACTGATGAATAACTGATTCATTCATTTAAAGTCGAAATCAACATTGATGAAATTTTTAATATTCCGTTTACTATACATAACATTTTGGACTATGTTCACGAATGTACTCAATACACGAAAAATAACATCTCAAGTACATCGAACATTCATGATTCGATTCATAAAATATCATGAACCTGGTAGCCTTTCAAATTATCAGGCAACAGTCAGTAAATCAACACACTATGTTTCAGTTATTTAGAAGAACTCATTTGTAGGTATTTGACCCCTATGATAACTTCCACTTTGATTTCTTCCACTCGATCTCAGTAAGCTACTGGACAAATATCATGATCCGATACATTTACGTTCTTCAAAAGAAACCTAAAATAAATGTGACTGTTGCTTAAGTATATTTCAAGCAAGTTACTGGCAAGCATTATGACACTAATCATCGATACTCTAGGGGTTACGCTCACTTCTGCTCTCTGCATCCCCGAAAGAGATCAAGACAAAATCAAAGTGTGCGCCACATTGTTGATGATACAAGAAGACTTATTTGGTGATTTGATGTGCGTCGAAACAATCTCGATATGGCACAACGCTAAACAAAACTAACTTTGAAGTAAGATTTCACTCCTCTGTAATCTTCAATTGACAGGTTATCAGCGGAACGAATGATTGTCCCGTTCTAACCTTAAACCAATCAAATAGCTAGCCATATGCCTTTAATTTTGCCCTGACAAATTTCATGGTTACAGAGACCGTAAGTGATCATGATACCTTTCGGTCCTTCGGAACTCATTTGACCTTATCACACGTAACCGCCGTCAGGGACAAAATCATCACTTGGAGATAACAGAACATCGCAACAGTAAACCAAGTTAGCACACGAACACAACAGAGAACACCACGAAACAACTAACAATATATTGAGAGATACATGCAACAAGCAAAAGAGTTTCTGCAACTCATCAGGACGTCAATCATAAAATCCAAGAATAAATGCTTGTCCCCAGTGATCTCATACAAAAGTTTTAAGTCTTACATCACGTAAGACACGGCAAGGTTCAAATCATGATAGCGACTTTACGATTCTGCTGAAATTTACACAACATCATGACATCAAATGCACCATTATCTTGCTTCTGGAAAGTATACCGAATAATGGAAGTCCAATGCACAGGTTTCTTTCAAATTTTGATGTTATAGCA
This sequence comes from Mizuhopecten yessoensis, assembly GCF_002113885.1. Classification (NCBI taxonomy): domain Eukaryota; kingdom Metazoa; phylum Mollusca; class Bivalvia; order Pectinida; family Pectinidae; genus Mizuhopecten; species Mizuhopecten yessoensis. The sequence continues at coordinate 41,378 of NW_018480067.1, read as the reverse complement.
CGGGTATTGTTAATTGTTGAAAGATAAAAGGGCCCCTGCTTTGTTCATGGATTTCTCTTCTCTCCTTACCCATGTGAATTCTTTGATTTTTTCCGAATTGGTGTCCTCCCTTACAAGCACTTGTTGTTGCACTTGTGTGTATTAGCATGTTCTGTTATTGCCGATTTATTGTGTTGTTTCTCCCGATTCCTTTAGTTTCTAGGGACATTTACTATTTCATGACCCGGGGGGTCAGCCCCACCATTTGTACAGTTTTGAATCCCTGCCTCCCATGAATCCTTCCGACCAAATATGATCGATATCCATGGCATAGTTCTACAGAAGAAATCGTTTATAGCAATCTAGCCAAATTGCCCCTTTTGTCCACGCCCTCAGCCCCCAGGGGGGTCAACCCCACCATTTGTACAATTTTGAATCCCCACTACCTAGGGACCCCATTTGTACAATTTTGAATCCCCACTACCTAGGGATGCTTCCTGGTTGATATCCATCCCTTAGTTCCAGAGAAGTCGCTTAAAGCAATATAGCCAAATAACCCGTTTTGGCCCCGCCCCTCGGCCCCCTAGGGGGTCAGCCCCACCATTTGTACAATTTTGAATTCCTGCATCCCATGAATGCTTTTATTTAAATATGATTGATATCCAGTGCATAGTTCTACAGAAGAAGTCGTTTGTAGAAATATAGCCAAATTACCCCTTTTTAGCCCCGCCCATCAGCCCCCCGGGGGTCAGCCCAACCATTTGTATAATTTTGAATCCCCACCACCTAGGGATGCTTCCAGTCTAATATAGTCGAAATGCATCTTTTAGTTCCAGAGAAGAAGTCGCTTAAAGCAATATAGCCAAATAACCCTTTTTGGGGTCCCGCCTCTCAGCCCCCAGGGGGTCAGACCCACCATTTGTACAATTTTAAATCGCCACCACCTAGGGATGCTTCCAGTCAAATTTAGTTAAATTCCAATCAGTGGTTAAGAAGAAGTCGTTTAAAGAAATTGTTGACGGACGGACGACGGACGCCACGGTATGGCATAAGCTCACCTTGGTCCTTCGGACCAGGTGAGCTAACAATTTACCAGTATACAGAAAAGACTGGAACTCGCACATCAAATGAAGTTTCTACTTACAAAAACAAACTGTTTGGCTCAGAGGGTGTAAACAACCAGCTGTCTCATAGAGAAGTCAAGTCAGAATTCGTGAAGATTATGAAATATGGGTGTATCAGCACTTTCAATACCTCATCCGTTGTCAGATTTGTTCCAGGCCCAAAAGCCAGACTAAATATATTGTCTGGATTCAGTACAGCGCGACACCAAATGATAATAATCCAATGAAAAAAACACTACTTCCAATGTCCAGTTGGTCAAAAGAACTATCGGAATGTGTGCTCATACATCAAGTATATTTTATTATCTTAGCTGGCATAGCAATCTTCAAAATTCAAAACAGTCGCACCCAAAGGCTAAAAAGTTCCGACAAAGCTTGAAATAAGTTGTTTTCTTGTGGATCTAGAATATAACCAACAGTTTGAAAACAAATCCAAAGCCTCGCATCATGTTATTCTTTCTCCTTTTTTCCAAGTCTGCCATTTCAATAGCATAGCATACTCTTGCACCTTGCAAAACATTATCTGTAAATGCCATCATCTGTTAATACCGCGTCTAAATTTAATAAATATATAAAAACAAAATAACAAACAAACATACAATCTCTAAATTCCATTGATATTGCAAGAAAATTGTCTCGTAATCTAAAAAAAAAAACTAGGCAGTTGAATGAATGTTTAGGTGGCCATTTTGAAAAAGAATAAACCAATGAATCTTTTCCAAATACGTTCTCTGTTGATAAACAAGAGGCCCAAGGGCCGTAGCGGTCACCCGAGTCATATCAAAGGTACTGGTAGCTTTATTTTATTTTTTAGATGTGATGTGGAAATCAGCATGTAAACTAAGTGAAATACAATACTTGTCATGTCATCAAAGGATAAGAATTTTAAAATATTGGTAAATGTTCCCTTGGGTGCCCCGCCCTAGCCCCTGGGAAGGGACAGGAATTCCAATTTTACATTGTATTACCCTCATCCACCAAAAACTATTCTCACCAAGTAAGAATAATTTTCTGCTGAAAATGGATAAAATATACCAAAAAGTGTTATTTCCCTTCCCGACTGTTGATTTGATAAATATCTGATAACTCACCAAAGCAAGATATTTTTCCATGTATTCTGTACCAAATAATCCCTAGTTTTGGTCCTTCAGTGCATTATTTGAGAATTTCAGTTTTATGCTTCTACGAATAACAAACCAAGTGCTCATTTGAATGTTAGTGGGAGTTTTGGTTGTGACAAAGTTTATGTCTACACCTCACCAAAAGAAAATTGATTGAAGCCGAGTGTTTTGCCGAATTTGAAGTTTCAAGGCGTGAAAAAGTCTCACAGAGAATGCTCTTGCGTGTCTTGCGTGAGCCCGCATCACCTATATCTGCAAAATCCTGTTTGCATCACCTATACTTCTTATAACACCTAAACCCTCCTACATCACCTATACTTCCTATACCACCCGTACCCTCCTAAAAAACCTACTACCTTCTTCACCATATTTACATTCTTACATCTTCCAAAACAACTATTTATTATTCTACTACCATCGACATTCTACACATGTAAACCCTCCTTTACCACGTTTAATCAACTTCACCAACTTCACTGCCCTAAATCATCATACACCACCTATACACATACACATTCATATGCATACATCACTTTTGCCCTCCTACAGTACCCTTTTCCTTCAGTCATATATATTTTTTATACCACTTCTATGCCCTATACATCCTTTACCAAATATGCATTTTTACATCACCAATAACACCCTTCACTAGTTAGGTACCACCAATGTAAACCAACACCACTTTTACCCTCACATATTCCTATACCATTCCCCACGACAGTTACCATCTTAAATGTGCTACACGTATACTTACTCTACCTATATATCGTCATATACCATATTTACCTTTTACATCACCTTTATCCATCTAAAATGCATTTACCATCATACATACACCACTTATTCCTTAAAGACCGATTGTAATTTAACATTTTATGTGTGAAAACTATAGGCTCCAATAGTAATTGAAAAGTCCCATAAGCTGTCTGATCGGACCCATTATCCTACTCGTCCGAGATCTAATTTTGTTTAACGTCCTATTAACAGCTTAGATCACTAAGGACTTAAGCAGAGAATAACAACTACCATTTTCAAGCCCCGGGGACAGAACCTGGGCGAACGTTTAACATTAAGGCCAAATGTGAGGTGTTGCCAAGCAAGGCGCAAGGAAAAAGAAGGTATTTAGAAGAGGAAAGAAAGATTAAGATCCCATATATTGCAATGGGTGCAGCAGATTTATTTTTGTCAAGGCACACTTCGTAAGCACGAAATATCAGACACACTCACCTCAGGACTTGCAAAGGTCTTCTAAATGGAAAGTATTTGTCAAATATCTTCAGAAATTGTGTAGAGCAACAAAATAAAGTCATGCTAATGACAACACTCCCAATATATATGCCAAATACCCCTACTTCATCAATGTTTTCACGTCCGTACGCAGCATACAGTTTGCCATCAGGAACAGCTCGGCCAATTATGTCAACTTTTGTCAAGTCAAGGTAAATAACACGTAGGCCTAAATGTACAGTCTAGCGAGCTGCTATGATTAGTAGGACATCAAATGCGCGTGAACAGCAAAATGAATATAATAATATAAAAGCTATGCAGTATTATGTTTAAATAGTTCATGATGAACCGATTTTCGAAATAAAAAGGAAATTTTAAACTATAAATATGTCAAAATGACATGAAAGTCACCCCATCTCCTACATTTGTATATGATCATTTTCAGTATAATAAAACATTGACCAAGCTACAACCGCCATATTTCTACATGTGAATCAAAATGACAGGTGTATATACATTTTTACGATCGCCTTTTGTCCGTCGTACATCCGTAAAAAATTTACATTACCAAGGACTGGTTTTTGGATTGTTCTTTATACGAGTACCCGCGCACCCCTTAATTGACACTTTCATTATTCCTCAAAAAAGCGCACACTATACGCGAATATTTACGGTAGTCGATGGTCAGACATTAAATAATAATATAACAGTCTATCACCTCGGGAACCTCAAAGGTGCCTGATTCATACTCGAAACATCTTTAGGTTATATGTAATTCCCGTGTGAAATTTGGAACGCCTTCAAGTTGTATGTTATTCCTGTTTGAAAAGGAAATCTGTTATCCAAGAATTTGTAATTATCGCCTGGTATATTCCGGAAAAAGCAAGCACACGACTGCTCTTCAGAGTGATAGGCAACAGATGTCAAAATCTTGGACTGAAACCGAAATTAAAAGTCCCCACTAGGGTTCCCCCAGGGGTGATTAAAAAGAAGTAAAATGATAACATTGACTCATTGGTGAACAATTTCGCCGAACTTTGTTACTTTTATGTAACACGCAAGTTCTTATTATCATTGTGTGTGTATATGTAATATGTGTGGTGTATATTATATAAATACAGTGCCCATCATACACCATTGACAAACCAATGGAACCAAAATAGAAATTTGTATGATTGATCTTATGATTTTCATACCATACATAAGGGACACAAATGCTTCGCCTTCTTTTTTTATTTTAATGAAAAGTCAAGCATACTGTTAATTGTGTTCAAAACATAACACAATCGCAACACTCAGTGTCTTTTGGTCCTGTGGTAGGTACATGTGCGATTCCTTTGTAGCTTTTGTTTATTTTGTTATCTTGTTACCATATATATGTATTAGGAATATCTAAACTAGCTATTGAGAAATACATGTTTACACACCCTGGACCGTTTTTCTTTACCAAAAGTGCGTTGCGTTTCCGTTGCGTTTGTGTTCCGTTTCGTTTCGTTTGTGTTTCGTTTGTGTTTCGTTTGCGTTGACCGTTTGATGTGCATTTTAAATTTAGCGTTGAAAGTGCATTGAATATGCGTTTTGCTGGTTACTTAAGAAAACGATCGATGGCTATGTACAGGTTATTTTAAGAATATGTGAGTTCTGAAATGTTTTTATATAAAACAAATCGCTCACCTGTTTTTAATCTAACACTTGTAATCTTAAGATTTCATAAGAACCTATTAAAAGATTTAAACATATGACGCCTCTGACCTTGATTGTCGAACAAGGACATTAGGTTGAAAGTGGATCAAGGTCATTCATTTGAACTAACATGGTAGTCCTTCATCCCAGCATGCTACAGGCCGTATTTCATTACCCTGGCCCTTTTGCTTATTGAAAAGAAGTCGCTTGAAGATTTTACGACATTTGACCCCTGTGACCTTGAGAGTTGGTCAAGGTCATTCAGTTGAACTAACTTGGTAATCCTTCATCCCAGCATGCTACAGGTCGAATTTCAGTACCCTGGCCCTTTTGCTTATTTAGTTTGTTTGTTTGTTTGTTTGATTTTGTTTAACGTCCTATTAACAGCTAAGGTCATTTAAGGACGGCCTCCCCTGTGTGCAAGATGCATGCGTGTAGTGTATGTGTGTGTATTTTGGGAGGCTGCGATATGTTCGTGTTTGTCTCCTTGTGATAGCGCGGAACTGATGCCGACTTTATAGTGCTACC
>NW_018480067.1:32888-35285 GCF_002113885.1 Mizuhopecten yessoensis | reverse complement strand
TGGTCAAGGTCATTCATTTGAACAAACTTGGTAGTCCTTCATCCCAGCATGCTACAGGCCGAATTTCAGTACCCTGGCCCTTTTGGTTGAGAAGAAGTCGCTTGAATATTTTATAACTTTTGACCCCTGTGACCTTGAAAGTTGGTCAAGGTCATTCATTTGAACAAACTTGGTAGTCCTTCATCCAGGCCGAATTTCAGTACCCTGGCCCTTTTGGTTATTGAGAAGAAGTTGTTTGAAGATTTTACGACATTTGACCCTGTGACCTTGAAAATTGGTCAAGGTCATTCATTTGAACAAACGTGGTAGCCCTTCATCCCAGCCTGCTACATGCCAAATATCAGTACCCTGGGCCTTTTGGTTATTGAGAAGAAGTTGTTTGAAGATTTTAACATATTTGACCCCTATGACCTTGGTCAAGGTCCCAGCATGCTACTGGCCAATTATCATCTTCCTAGGCCTTTTGGGTACCGAAAAGAAGTCCGACGGACGGACGGACGACGGACGCCGCACCATAACATAAGCTCACTTGCCCTTCGGGCAGGTGAGCTTAAAATATACAAATAAAATTGATAAATACATGAAATAATCGGTTGGAAGTTAAGCAATGACTTATATTTATATTCAAATATTTGGGCTGCGTCGTGTGCTGAACGATGGATGCATGTCTATACACGTACCTTAATTGGCCAGTAAAATTACAAGTAGAAAATAATTGAGTAATATAAGATATTTAATTTTATGAATCGAATTCAACTAAATCTACAAATACTTCTATCACTGCACGCATGGGCTGATGGTTTCGTAACGACACCAGGGTAGTCTGGATTGAAGAGAGGCTTATAATTAGTGCGTCTTAACGTATGCTTTTTCATTAATTCTATTGTCTATATTGTGTTTTTTTTTTACGTCCAGGTCGAAGTAATATGTATCGGGGGTGCTTCCTGCAAGGTTCGAGAGGTACAAGGCCCCTGCCAACATTGACAATAAAAAGATTTTGATTACGACATTGAAAATCATTGAGACCTAGCAATTTTACTACAGTAGTTGTGTATTCGGTATTTCTTTCGGCTGAATTAAGAGGCCACATTATTATTAATTTTTAATATTTAATAAAATAGTGACGAGTATTCAAATAAGTATTTAAGATATTGAAAAGATTTACCACCTTCACCCATCTACATCACTCTTCTACATCACATTTACTTCCTATACCTTTTAATGCTGTGTATATAGACCCCCGTTTTCCAATGATTTAACTATATTATTATAAATTATAAAGGGTAAAGAAGGAGAGAACGTGATTATGGTTAAACGAATGGCAAAAACCGCTACAAATGTTTTTTTTTTTAAAAACATTGAATAAATAAAACATAATATTTAATAAATCAATAAAATGAAATAAAAATAATTGAATTGAATAAATAAAACATTAATTAATAAATCAATAAAATGAAATAAAAATAACTAAATTGAATAAATCAAACAAATTAATTAATAAATCAATAATATGAAATGAAATATTGAAATAAAATAAATGAACATAATTGTTAAATAAAAAAACTAAATAAATGCAGGAGGGTACAGACCCGTACACGTTCGCTGTTCCACTTTCAGCGTACCGTTTGCGTAGCACTTGCGTATCACGTTCCATCTAAAAAGCGTTTGTGAAAAGTTCGGTCGAAAATTTTAAGAAATATATATTTGTCGAAACGAATTGTAAAAAAAAATCATTAAAAAACGCATTACGTGAAAAATATTCCAACTATCATAATAGTCTGAAGGAAAAAAGAGGCCCCTGGGCCTTAACGGTCACCTGATATATTTATACAGAGAGTTGATTTTGTTTTCAACATGAACAGAAATATTATTCAAAGTGACAAAAAACAATAAAACCACCTTATTCAGTATCTAGCATACAGATTTCAGACTAAAAAGGATTTGAAACTAGCACCTCTGATTCTTAACAAGGAAAATGAAGAAATTTTAACACTGACTCCTTTGAGACCCACCCTACAGCCCTTGGGGGTAGGGCTGGCTCAAAGTTTTCAAAGTATCAAACTGTCAATTCAAGGTTATAATTCCAATCAAGTTATTAACATGTAATATTCAAAGTATCATTTGCCATTATAAACCATAATAAATTTTGCCCCCCCCCCTCCTTGCCCAGGGGGTAAACGTGAGACCCTAGGGTCATAAACCTTAAGACCCTTCCATCTATGAAGAGTATTTGATTCTACCATATCTGGGTCTTGAGAAGAAGATTTTTGAAATTTCAGTCAATTCAACCCTTTTTGGCCCCACCCATCAGCCCCTGGGGGTCAGTCAGGGCTGATAGGTGCATACTATCAAACTGCTACCTAATACTGATAATGCTAACCCAAATTGAATTACTTC
>NW_018480067.1:31613-32789 GCF_002113885.1 Mizuhopecten yessoensis | reverse complement strand
ACTATTTTTGTTGACCTTTGTCCATGGAAGGTCCCTGCAAAATTTCATTGAAATTGGTTCAGGGGTTTTGGAGAAGAAGTCGAAAATGTAAATTGTTTACGGACGCACGACGGACGACGACGGACAAAAGCGATCGCAATAGGTCACTTGAGACTTTGTCTCAGGTGACCTAAAAACCCACAAAAATGACGGTTTACACATACATGGACGTAACAGCACTCCTCCCATGGGCCTACTGAGTGTTCCCCACACCAGCAGCTAGGCCTCAGGGTATTTAAATAACAGGCATACAGCTGGCCTTGTGGTAATGACCTTTCCCTTGTTTAAGGTATAAACAACGTTAGTGTCCGTTATAAAGGTTGTTAGGGCAACATGACCACCCGCTGACAGATACATTTCTTTCAATATGATATCTATATACCTGAGAATCTAGGCAGTGATAATGCATTGACCATTCACCTGTGGTCACATTGGATTCTGATGTGCTGTACCTGATCAAGGTCACATTCTGTGATTTCAAGGCGATTAAGTCCATGTCAATTAATCCAGTTCATTGTCTATCCGTAGACAGGTAAATCAGTTCAAGGTAAAAACCTACAGGTAAGATACTTTGGAATGACAGCCCCAGGCACAATTTCATTTCACAACAGTGCCTTAACCAAGTAAAACTAATATTTAACTTGGAATTCCTAATTTAATAAAAAAAAAAAATGTCCCTTATTAGGATATTTAACTTCTCACGTAGATGATTTGTTTTAAAACTAATCTTTTTTTTAAAATAATCTATCATGAGTTCTGTTATCAAGGAGTAAGGTTGAATACAAACCCTAATACGTAACAAACTTTTCATATCAGATTATTGAAAATGATGATATTTTTCAGTAATCATTAAAAAAAAATCATTATGAAGATAACTTTATTGTCATCATGTGACTGAGTTCCTGAGAAAATAGTGTGATTCCTTGTTGTCTATAGTTTGTTTGTTTGTTTGTTTGTTTGTTTGATTTTGTTTAACGTCCTATTAACAGCTAAGGTCATTTAAGGACGGCCTCCCCTGTGTGCAAGATGCATGCGTGTAGTGTATGTGTGTGTATTTTGGGAGGCTGCGATATGTTCGTGTTTGTCTCCTTGTGATAGCGCGGAACTGATGCCGACTTTATAGTGCTACCTCACTGA
>NW_018480067.1:0-30245 GCF_002113885.1 Mizuhopecten yessoensis | reverse complement strand
AAATTAGGAGTGGGACGACTGGTTCGCCCGTTGTCAGTATAATGTGACCGGGTGGGGCGTCCTGCTGGGTGTCTTCGGCAGTATGTTTCAGTGAGGTAGCACTATAAAGTCGGCATCAGTTCCGCGCTATCACAAGGAGACAAACACGAACATATCGCAGCCTCCCAAAATACACACACATACACTACACGCATGCATCTTGCACACAGGGGAGGCCGTCCTTAAATGACCTTAGCTGTTAATAGGACGTTAAACAAAATCAAACAAACAAACAAACAAACACACCCCTCAGGGTGTGCCAGACAGTCATAGTTTCTCCAGTACCAGGATTCAGCCAGGTAAGATTTACCTGTAGAAAAGTCAGTACATATACCTACATTTTTATGATCGATAAAGAAAACCTATATTCTTATTAATACTATAGGTACATATCATGAATGTAAAAATTACATATATTTTGTACATATTATTTTCTTATTCATAATAGTTTCCTACATGCACGAGCTTGCCTTTCAAACTGAAAAAATATATATAATAACTCCCGTAACAATATACACGTACAATTAGGGATGTGTAGTGGACCACTACACATCCCTGATTTTCATAATAAAATAAAAGATGTATAACAAAAAAAACTGTTTATCTGTGAATGAAATTTAATTAATAGACATAATATAACATGTATACATTTCAAATCTCCGATGCATGTATTTGCATGTACTAATAATTAAGCACATTATCGGTCTCCAAATCCTACGAAAATCTAAAAGTGTATGGAAGTATCAAAGACGAAATAAACAAGAGGCCCATGGGCCTTAACGGTCACCTGAGTATTTATTTTTGTTTTTGAAATATGTACCAATGTGAGTAAAAAATAGTTAAGTATAATGTTAACTTAACTTTGTCAGGACCATGAGCTGATCATTCCTAGACCGATTTTCAGTGATATCGGCCTATTAGAACTTGTTTCTAAGTTTGAAATAGGTATTTACAAAATGGCGGCCACGGCAGCCAAATTGTATTTCTGATCGACCCGAAAAATAACAACACTTTGTCAGGACCATGAGTCGATCATTCCTACAAAGTTTCAGTTCAATCGGCCTAGCAGAACTTGACTTTAAGTTTGAAATAGTTTTTCAAAATGGCGGCAATGGTGGCCATATTGGATTTCTGATTGACCTGAAAAATAACAACACTTTGTCAGGACCATGAGCTGATCATTCCTACAACTTTCAGTTCAATCGGCCCAGCAGACCTTGACTTTAAGTTTGAAATAGTTTTTCAAAATGGCGGCCGTGGCGGCCATATTGGATTTCTGATTGACCCGAAAAATAACAACACTTTGTCAGGACCATGAGTCGATCATTCCTACAAAGGTTCAGTGCAATCGGCCTAGCCGAACTTGACTTTAAGTTTGAAATAGTTTTTCATTTCGGTCCGTTTGCGTAGCACTTCCGTACCGTTTGCGTAGCACTTCCGTACCGTTTGCGTCCAAGCTGGAACAGCGAACGTGTACGGGTCTGTAAAGACAGTTTACATTTGCAGGTGATGTAGAAGGGTGTAGGTGGTAAAGTAAATATAGGTGGTGTAGAGGGTATAGGTGGTACATGTATATGAAGTAAATATGATGAAGGAGGGTATAGGTGGGTTTATTATATGCATGAACATTTCCCGCAATCACATTGATCGGATCCTATACACGTGACACGTAAAGGTGATGTAGAAGGGTTATGGTGGTATAGGAAGTTAAGGTGACGTAGGAATGTATAGAAATAATAGGTGATGTAGGTGGGTATAGGTGGTATAGGTAGTAGATGTGATGTAGGAGGGTATAGGAAGTCAAGGTGATGTATGAGGGTATAGGAAGTAAAGGTGATGTAGGAGGTTATAGGAAGTAAAGGTGATGTAGAAGGGTTATTGTGGTAGAGTAGGTAAAGTTGATGTAGGAGGGTATAGGTTGTATAAGAAGTAAAGGTGATGTAGGTAGGTATCTGTGGTATATGAAGTAAAGCGGAGGTAGGAAGAATAGTTGATGTAGAAGGGTATAGGTGGTTTAGGAGGTGTAAATGATGTAGAAGGGTATAGGTGGTATAGGATGTATAGGTGATGTAGGAGGGTATAGATGGAATAGGAAGTAAATGTGATGTAGGAGGGCAAAGGGGGTATATGAAGTAAAGGTGAAGTAGGAAGGCATAGGTGGTATAGGACGTGTAGGTGATGTAGAAGTAGGTCGGCAGAAACGAAAGTAAATATTTTTGGGAAGAGGTCGTAGCGGGAATGTAAGTCGATAATGTGCGTGCATTTGAGTAGGAATTTATTTATTTATGAGAGATAATTGTGTATAATACTTATTTAAACTAGTAAACATTTTCAAGCGATAATCCAGCAAGAATCCAGCGAGGGGGGAATAAGTTCGCGCGATCTCTGGTAATATTCCAGCAAGATTTTGGGTTTAGTCTGTACTAGGCAGCTTAAATGAGTGTGTGTTGTGCTTGTCTTTACGTGTTTCTTCCGCTATGGAATAACGAGGCCACTTCCTTAATTCCAGATGCGGCTGTCTCGTCTTGTATGTTTGTTTATGGGTTATATGTGAATGGGGGTAATTTATTTATTGAGCATTTTTGTAGGGTTTTAATAACTTAGACGTCGTCGGGACAGTAGCTACAGGAAGGATGCCATTTCGAACGGGATTTGGGAACAGTTATAGTTAATTTGAAAGTTTATTCCTTAATTATTCATTAGTTTCTCATCGATATATACTTATTTATTGGAGAGGTTTTATTAGGCTGGAGCTTGCTAGAGTAATATTACTTGGGACTTTCGAGGATGTCATGTCTTAAGTCCTTTATGGACGTGGTATTAATCAGGTTAATACCCAACTCTTATGTAGCAGCCAGCCACGCTACCATATTTGTTGTTTGGTCGAACCACTAGGCTGTTACATATAAAATATCTAGTAGCATAACAATTTGTAATGTCACTACAATAAGAGTAATTTTTTGTTGATGAAATGAATAGGTGGATTAGGTAAAATATTATAAGCAACTAAGTGTATGAGAGTATGAGATGGATGCTTTAAAGATGTCTTTGGTATATTACGAGTGGTGTTTTCTGCCTTGTGATTTATTTAAAAAAAAAATGTGAATGTTTAAACTTAGTGCGTAATTATGACTAGTATTAATGTGGTATAGTTGAGGTACCTATGCTTTGAGAGAACTCGTACGAGTCAATCTTTGACTGTTGAGTTGAGGACTAAAGAAAATGGAGGTGAATATTATGATTAGCCAGGTATACAAGTTTGAGATACTTATACCCTAAAACTAATAGCCGATATGTATCATTAATACTGAACGTGCCGATGAGGTTAAGGTCTTGTTATATTATTTCTGATATGGATAACATTGTTTGTTTTACATCAGTCTAATGTTGGAAATTGATTTGAGGGTATAATTCGCGGATCCTGTAGTGAAACAGAGTAGAGTTATCGTGATTATTTGTAGTATATGGTTAGAGGTATAACTCCAGGATCCTGTATGTATTGAGACAACAGAGTAGATTTGATGTATCTACCACCAGACGTACAGTCTTGATCGATTTCTACCTTTCATGCGAGACATACTTCTGCTAAGGTTAACCATGGTATGGAGGGGTAGCGACATATTTTATTATTTTTCTATGTCTGCGAACATTGAGCAATACGTACTCAAAAACGAAGAATATATGAAGTAATTTTTGTTCGCTATTCATGTGAGATTTACTCGATGATACGGAGTAAGTAGGAATATTGGTTTTGGAGAATTAATTAGCACATATATTATTATTATTCAGAGTATGAGGGGATAGATAGTTTTATATGGTGCATTGTATTGGCTAGCATTAAGCATGTATTGTATAGGCTTGAGCTTGTTAAAATGTTGTATTGACTGGTAAAAGAGGACAGTCGTGTGATGAAGAATTTTGTAATGGCTGCAACGGATATCAGTCTTGTGATGACATTTCTTTCAATTTTTTTGAGACGGCTGCTAACTATGGTCAGTCTGGTGGTATGACTGATAACAGAGGACAGTCTCGTGGTTTGTTTGTTTGTTGAGGACAGCATTGATATATTTTATATATACCGGTATATAAACAAGACCTGGTGGTAATAGATTAGAAAATGTAAAATGTGTTATAATTGTTTTTACGCGTGTATGAGATAATGCAATGATAAATTAAACATTATAGTATAGCATTGTTCATGATGCTTAATTTGAGTCTTGATCGCTTAGTGATATATTTTTGTATTTTATTATGTAGCCAAATAGTTACGTAAGAGGAACTGGCATTTACATTTTACAGGAAGTTTATCTTTCAATTACTTGGTGATTTACGGGATTAAGAGGCCTCTTCCCCGATATTGATCTGAGTAACCATTCCTTAACGCTGGTCGAATTTGGTTGGGGAAATCTTGACTTTCCTGTGTAATTGTCCAGGTGCTAATCCGGCTGTTCCGATATAAACCTGTGTTATATTCCACTAAAGTGTGGTGTTCCACCAATAAGTGGCCCGTATTATTCCACTAAAGTGTGGTGTTCCATAAATATGTGGTTTTCCAGGCAACTTCAAGGTTTTCCTGTAACCGTCTGTGTTTTATTTATTTTAAATTCCCCAAGTACAGTAAACTACAGTCAAGTGGTGTTTAAGTAATCTGGCATATTCCAGTAACTCCCACGATTGCTGATCCTGCCTTTGAAAGTAAGAAGTTAACCTGAGACGAGATGGCCAGTAGGGAAATTCTTAGAATTCAGAGAAGACATCAGGTAGTTCCTAAAGAAGATTCTGATGTTGAGATGACGATGTCGCAAGAGAAGACAATTAATTATAAGAAGTCTACTAAAGGCAAAGGAAGATCACAGAATATCTACCATAAATTGGGTTCACAGACACTATCTTAAGATGAAAGTAATCAGTCTACTGATGAAGGTCATCAGTCTACTGACGAAGATCATCCTACAGAGCGCTCGCAACAGAAAATAGATTTGAAGAACGATTTGCTAGTTTTGCTACTAGAATGGACCAGCTGGCAAATAATATGGAGATGATCCAGTCTACTTTCCACTCCTGTTATCACAGAAGCAACATCCTAGGGTTAGACGAGACACCAGTGGAAATGCCTGACCCGCCAGTATAACAAACACTCATAAATTTGAACAGACTCAATCTCTGAAGGTCAAGGTTCTGAAGAAGGCAAAGACGATGATGCTAACATAACAGCTACAACAGTGGGGGTACCAAGTAAAACACCCAGTGTTACAACAAAGCTTCCCCCCTTTCAAAGACGAGGAGAAAATATGGTTTAATCGTTTTGAAACCGTAGCAGAGAGGAACTCGTGGAATAATGGTTAACGTCTGGATCAGCTATTACCTAGGCTACAAGGCAAAAGCAGGTGAATTTGTGTTTGGCAAACTATCCAGGAACACTAGAAACAATTACAAAGCCCTCATAAAAGAACTACACAACATATATAGAGTAGTGGAGACGTCTAAAACGTTTGCTGCACAACTCAGCAAGCGACAACAAAAACCTGGGGAGACTGTAGAGGAATATGCAGCGGACCTTATATTAAGCGCGTATATGACAAGACACACAAAGAGAGGTACACCAAAACCAGATCTGAAGACATTCTACGTAAATTCTTTGATGGTCTACAAAACCAAAAAGCCAGCTTTGAAGTAGAATACCACAAGGATCATAATGATGTAGATGATGCAGTGTACTTTGTTGTTAGCTATATGACCAGAAGGTCACAGAAGATGGAAAACGAAGGGTCATAACGTGCCACTAAAACAGTAACAAGTAATACAGACACAAGCAAGATGTTGAAGACGAGGTAATAAATCCAGTCAGGAACATAGACGTCAAAAGACAGAAAAAGACGACGAACCATAGCAGCAAATCGGAGAGAGTCATTAGAGGACTTGAAGAAATCAATTGCGAGCGGTCGTAATACACAATACAGGAACAGACAAACAGAAGACAGAACCTGTTTTAAGTGTGGCACACCTGGTCACATAGCTCGGGATTGTCAGCGCTATACTCAGCAACACAACTATTAGCAACAACACCAGAGGTCAGCAAGGTCACTACCAAATAGGTCAATATTTCTCGAGACATGAAGATACTGGTCGTCATGGATTATCTTCAGACAACGTTTATTATGGACCAGAGATGGTAACACCAATGAGACTAACAACTACAAGGAACCTTTAAACTACTAGAGGCTACTTCAGATGATCAGATGACCGGAAGGACGCTACACAAAATAAAAGTATTAGTCAAAAACAATGCTATGAAATGTTAATTATTGCAGAGAAGATAACAGAAGTAAATTACAGAGTCCAATTGTCTTCTGATGTCCAGAAGACAAGAATTCTCCACCACGATAAGTTGAAACTCTACCTTGGAGACACACCTGATTGGACGAAGATAATACAGTTGTGTGACTGCACAGCGCACCAAAAATAGCGTGCGAACACTGTGCATACAACGTGTACACACCGTCCGGACAACTGTGCGATTTCGCAATCGTTCGCCCCGCTGTGCGCTTCTCTCCACACAACTGTGCGATTGGGTACAATTTGTAGATCCATATTACGGAATGATAAAAATACGGAAAGCTGGTATGCAATAATGAAAACTGTATGTATGTATTACTGTAATTTCTCATCACAGTAATGAAGATTATGTACAATTTTACAATGCTTGTAACACAGCATTACAGTGACCGTTAGACTGTCAAGGATGACTTTGGCTCCAAGGTAACAGAACAGGTAAATAACAACTTGATGAGTGACCGAAATTTTACCTGGCCTGTACCTGAAACATAGAGCTGATATGCGTTACAGTATGGTCGTAATGAAAACACAACTGGACGTTTAGTATCTGTTATTTGCATTCGGTTTGCCTATAGCTCCCCTTAACCTGAGTTTTCACACCCCTGGCCCTACCCGACGAAAGACGTAAGTGCCCCGGGCGGGGGAAAATGACGGTCGTGGTACATTTACAGTGTGGCTATGTTTACCTGTATACGGGACTGTGTTGTAATTTTACATTTGTCGATTAAGGTGCTTTAAAAATACCAAAAAAACCCACAATTTCTAAGTTTAAGGAAGGAAAGACATAAAGATAAGCTTATAGATGTAGGTAAAATATAGAAACATACGTAAAAATCAAGTTTATATGTTTAAACACGAAACCGTATATATTGTTATCGCACTCCTCAATTTACACCAACCACGATTGTTATCGCACCACGTTCATCCATCGTGCACACAAAAGAGCGCAAGCAATGATCGTCCAACTTTTAATCTTTCGTACATCGTTCAACGTTGTGCGATCCCACAACTATAGTATATTTACTATGATGTCAAGGTGATAAAAAACCTGGATGTTGAGCTTTACAAATTTACAAACTATTAGTATATTGCTTCAGTACATATCAGCCTCATCTAACAGGGATGGATCATTGTATTATCTTTACATATTGATCAGCATTTAGAGAGCATTATTTTCCCATTTGACAGCCATTGAACTTCAAAAAGAGGCAGAACCTACCAATGCATGTCCTGTAATTTACACAGAGGAGAGTGGTGTCACACTATTATAAACACCACGTGCCTTTGGAGAGATGTCCGTATTACTGCACCTTATGCCCGTTTCATGCTTGGCGCCAACATGACCTGGACAGACATGTCACCAGCTACCCTGACCAAAAGGCGAAGCTTCTGACGCGTGAGTCAGCTTGTCGACCACTGGACAACGTCAACTTCCACCTTAAAAGGCTTTCCAGAGAAGAGTCCTAAGCAACCTGGTCGAGGAGAGCCGGCAGGAAGGACCCAGTTGATCCACTCAAAGGCATTCAAGAATTACTAGACAGAGGAATCAGTGGGCCTCCCGACACTGGATGACTTTGTTCAAGGATATTAGGGAATTGTTTGCGAGGCCCCCCAGAAGGTACCGATGACCCCGAAGGACTGGCATATCTCTTTAGGTATTCCATCCACAACACCAACACTGGACACAGTAACGGGAAAACTACTATAATTATTGGAAACAAAGAACTAAATAGAAGACGCCAACACAAAGATATAAGTATCCATTTCGCGTGACCTAAATGAGCTCAAGAAGGGACAGAAATGCATAGAGGACAAGTTAGACCAGCTACTACAGCCAACGAGGATGAGATCAAAGAAAGAATAATTGTGTGGACTCGGTTATGTTACAATATTTCAAATTCATATAACAATTATTTCGTAGATAGTCGATAATTTATTAACCGACTATTTGATAGGGTGTATATGGTATTATTGGACTGGATTATAGCAGATTATGTTCTTAGGGGTTGTGGTGGATTTTAACGTTGAACTATTTGTAAAATTGGCATGCAGATATACCGTTAGTCATTCACAAATTTTATGGAAAATACTTTGCATTTGAAGCATTTCAAGCTGCCTTTGAAGCGGGCACATTTGCAGGTGGTTGGCTACTTGGGGACAGTTGTTATGGACTTAAACCTTGGTTGCTGACCCCTAAACAGAATCCTCAAACACGCGGAGACAAGCGCTACAATGTCTCTCATCGTAGTACCCGCTGTGTCATTGAATAATAATTCTTCTAAAGTAGTAGTATATACAATGGATTACTAGTTACTTATTATGCCCCAGTGTACAATGTTAGGTTATATCTATACCACCATATCCATATTATCTATGTACATATTACAGTATAATAGCGTTCTTGGGAGCATGCACAATTTTAAGTGTGTGTGTGTGGGGGGGGGGGGGATGGATAGAGTGAATGCTTATGTCATTATTAATCGTTAACTTCGGTAGTAACCCCAAGTCATCCTCCATATTATGCAGCGGAAGTGACGTAGTACGCAAGTAGGTCGGCACATTAGTATGCGTGTATGTGAGAAGAATTAATTTATTGTGTATATTACTTATTTAAACTAGTAAACATTTTTCAGCGATAATCCAGCTAGAGAGGAATAAGTTCACGCTATCTCTAGTGTAATATTCCAGCGAGACTCAAGCGAGCGTTATTTTGAAGTGTTCGGGTTCAGTCTGTACTAGGCAGCTTATGTTAGGTGGGTGTGTATTGTGCTTGTCTTTACGTGTTTCTTCCGCTATGTACTAACGAGGCCACTTCCTCAAATTCCAGATACGGCTGTCTCGTCTTGTATATTTGTTGTATGCGTTTATGGGTTATATGTGGATGGGGTTAATTCATTTATTGGGAATTTTTGTAGGGTTTTAATAACTTAGACGTCGTCGGGACAGTAGCTACGGGAGGGATGTCATTTTGAACGGGATTTGGGAACAGCTATAGTTTATTTGAAAGTTTATTGGTAAAGTTCATTCCTTAATAATTCATTAGAAGTTTCTCATCCATATATAATTATATATTGGGGAGGTTTTATTAAGCTGAAGCTTGCTGGAGTAATTGAAGTATCATTAATCTTTTTAAATAGAAGGCATATCTTTGCAAATTCTTCTTGTAAGCTCTCATCATCTAATAATTTTTACAGAATGACTATGAGAAAGGATAGGGAGTTTGTGATAGTGAGAGGGATAAGGAAGGCTGAGTGATTTGGAATGAGAGATTTGTTATTGTAAATATTTAAAAAAACACGTTATTGTTGACAATTAAATTATTGAACTTGAATCCACTCATTGGTTTTGCTGAATAGGATCATTATCCAGGGAATAATTTGGTAAAGCACATTAAAATATTAGGACCCTTCCATCTATGAGGAGTATTTGATTCTATCATGTTTGGGTCTTAAGAAGGTTTTTGAATTTTCAGTCAATTCGACCCTTTTTGGCCCCACCCATCAGCCCCTTGGGGTCAGTCAGGGTTGATATCTGCATAACATTAAACTGCTTTCCAATACTGATAATGCTAACCCAAATTGAATTACTTCCAATGGAAATTAAACAAATGTTAGTCCAAAATGTGATTTCCCTATATAAACTCTAGTAAAGATTACCCCCTCCCCAGGGGAAACGCGAGACCCCATGGTCATGAAATTCGCAATTTTGGTAATGCACCTTAAGACCCTTCCATATATTAAGAGTATTTGATTCTACCATATCAGGACCATGTTTTACTAAAGGTCGTTAGTCCACACGTAAACTAACTAAGACGTTAACGTAGACGTAAGTCGAGTTACGATTTTAGTTACGTGTGCGTTAGGTCCGTTTTATCAAAGGTCTTAAATCCGAACGTAAACGTAGGGTTAGACGTAGATTTACCACTGGAACTCTCCAAATTGGAGATACAAATGACTTAGCAACGCATCATGGTACATGCGCATCGCGTGCTTTCACTTTAATGTAAACATCGTCTGCTCGAAAACACTAAAAAAAAGGTCAACAATGTCGGCAAAGAAAACCAGAAAGCCGAATTGGAGCTATTCTGGAACACTACATTGGAATTATTATATAATTATTTCTAATATAAATTTTGTATTGTTCTTTCAGAATAAATGCTGTGTCATGTCAGTGCCTCTGGACTGTGGAGGAAACCAAAAAAAGGTGGCAAGATGTGCAGAGCATCATAAAGAAGAAAGAATCTTCAAAGAAGAGGGAGTTAATAAGGACGGGTGGTGGCCCCCACCAGTAGAGGTGCCATTTAAACCTTGGGAGAAAGTTGTGAGTGAAATTTTATAGTTCATACTGTCGTTGAATTTGTGTGTGATTGAACAAAAACCTTTTGTTCGAAACATACAATAGTAATCGAGAATTTTTGTTATTTTAACATTGAGCCGTGTTGATATGTGACATTAAAGTCTAAAGAACTTGCATACATGCATACATCATAATGCCAATATTATATACATTTACTGTTTTTGTTTATTACATCAACATTTAAAATGTATCTGCCCTCACTGACTGCTTGTCAAATACATATGACTGATAAGCTTCAAGATACATGTTATGTATAATCTTGGTGTGGTTTATGTGTAAGTGAATTAAATTTTAATACATGTTGATAAATTGATTTGCTATGTTTTATTTTAAATATTTGATATGAATATTTCAGGTACTGAGCACAATAACACATGACGCCATACATGGCATTGAAGGTGCTGCAGACACTGGGCCTGACCATACTGGTAAGAAAATATAACTGAAAATATCAAATGTTATTTTATGTATGAATATTTATTGACAATAAAAAATATATAACAAAAATATATATATTAAAATTGAAGATGACAAGTGAATTCAATTCAGGATGTATACAATAATTCATTTATTGATAATAAAAATATATAAAACAAATCAATATTAAAACTGTTAGTCTTCATAGCATTTTGCTGATTAAGTTTTAGCATTTTATGTGAATTTGTATACATGTGTATCTTACAGGAGATAAGTACAAAGTGAAGAGTGGTGATCTGGGACATGCTCCGGGACCTAGTGGTGAGATGGGATCTGCTCCGGGACCTCCTTCGGGACCTAGTGGGGCTGTAGTAATAGGTATTGAGTACATGTACTTACATGTATATACCTGTAATATCGATTTGTTTGCTATGTATTTCTGGTAATGAGAGCATTTTGTAAAGTAAATTTAATATTATAAACAGGATTTGGCAAAATTGAAGCTAAAAATAAATGAAATGTTAAACAGGGCAGTGATATACAATTCATCAGCACAACCAAAATTTTCAGTGAATTTAAATAAAAAGATTATGCAATGAATGCTTTCGCAAACAGTTTGTTAAAATATTCATTATTTTTTTTATAGAGTAGATATGCATTATTTAGTTATTTCGCACTCCTAACGTCAATAACATTAACTTCAGAGTTGACAACAATCAAATTGATGACGTCACAATAGCAAATGTTGTCATAGTCTCACAACATTTGCCTTATCGATGCATTGCAATGGGATGATGCAGAGCAAATGTAAACAATGGCCCTTGCATCAATTAAAAATCTATACTAGACTAATTAAGAACAATGAACTATTAAGTAAATTACTTTGACTTTGGATAAACAATTGTGAAATATGAAAATCTATTTTATTTGGCTATAGATATATAATTTTATGCTAAACTTAATACAAATGCTACTGTTTTACAAATAATTTGGTAGGTGATGACCAGCTGCAAGATGCTCTTGAGGAAGAGGAACATGAATGCCCATTGGCCATGGGTGATGGCAATTTGTTGTTAATGTTCATAAATATCAATATTTATACTATAATTACATTAAAAAAAGACAAACTATTATCAAAATTATGCTATAGATTAGAATAGATATGTATTTTTTACATACAAGTATAACATGAATTAACATGTGCAAATTTACAGCTCATTACATTGGATGTAATACCTATGTCATGTTGAAACAAATGTAATATTTAATATAAAAAATCCATTTGTGAAAGGATTATATCATGAACAAAAATATTTGATTTAAAAGTGAAATATACCAGAAATACACTGTATGTGCAGGTAACACTTACATTTTAATATAAAAACTTGTGCAAATGAAGTGTTTTATTAAAATATGGAGAAGGAACACTTACAAAAATATTAATGTACCCTGTAATGGTGATTTACATGTATCTGACCAATTAAGTTTATTTTTCCCAAGAAAATATTAATTCACTAATTTAAATATTGAACTGAATTACGGTGATGATAAAAAATAACTATAAATAAATACAAAACACATGAACCATGATGTATGAATGCTACTATACTGAACACACAAACACATTTCATCAACATATGATAATTCATCAGTCAATACAGAATGTCTGTTTCAATATCAATAAGCAAGAAAATAAAAGAAATATACACCATTATCATGAAATTAAAATTTTACTTTCAGTTGTAAAAGGACGAAAAAAGAGGAAGGCAGTGGAGGAATCCAGTGCAGGTATATTAACTGTTCTCGCACCAAAAATGACCCAAAGTATTCCAGAATGATCACGTAAATGTAGGTCAAATTGACTTTAAAAATGAGTTCAGTTAATTTGAAAATTACATTTTATTATCATATCCAATAATGATTTTTTCTTTTTTAAAGATGCATATTATGATGTGCGTATGTACAATCGGTTGGAACTTATGATCTTTATTTCTGTAAAACGTGTATCATATTATACATTTTTTCAATTGTGTAATGTTTGTGTCGCTTTTTTTCTTTAATTTAGATGGCATTAGAGATGATTGCATCTGTTTTAGCAGATACATGATCTGTCTGATTATATTTGTCATAAATTGCTTGCTAAATTTAGTTCTATTTTATGAAATATATATAATTGGTTTCATATGAAATTAATAAAAGCAGGTTTTCAGTTAATGTATTTTGATGTGTTTTTATAAAGTAATAGAGAGGTTTAGCAAGCTTACGTGTACGTGTAGGAGGGGAATTCCCTAGTTTTTCAGTGTATGACGTCATCAGTTTCTGCGCTCGGGCACCTTCTACACGTATGCTGAACTTGTAGGGCGGACTCTACGCGTAAGTACCAACGTGTAGACATTTCTGTCCATTTAATGGTTTTCTTCTTAGAAAAGGATTAATTAATTAACCTATTATTTAATATGCAATTAAATGTTTTTATACAGTAGATGACAGATATCCGCTAAAATATATACCTTCTGAAATATGAACTCGGCGATGGCCAGATTTTCTATGTTACTGATTTTTTGTTTGTTTGTTTGATTTTGTTTAACGTCCTATTAACAGCTAAGGTCATTTAAGGACGGCCTCCCCTATGTGCAAGATGCATGCGTGTAGTGTATGTGTGTGTATTTTGGGAGGCTGCGATATGTTCGTGTTTGTCTCCTTGTGATAGCGCGGAACTGATGCCGACTTTATAGTGCTACCTCACTGAAACATACTGCCGAAGACACTCAGCAGGACGCCCCACCCGGTCACATTATACTGACAACGAGCGAACCAGTCGTCCCAATCCTAATTTGCTGAGCGTTAAGCAGGAATAGAAACTACCATTTTTTAAAGACTTTGGTATGTCTCGGCCAGGGGACAGAACCCAAAGCCTTCCTCACAGGGGCGAACGATCAACAAATGGCCAATAGTGAGGCATTGTCAAGGGAGACTTTAGGAAGTAGAAAGTTATTTAGAAAGGAGAGAAGAGATAAGGTCCCAAATTTAGTCGCCTCTTACGATCATGCAATTGGGGGCAGCAGGTACAATTCTTACGCCCTACCTACAGGGTCTCAATGTTATTGAATAGCGGTGTTATTCGACGATGTGTTAAAGCAAATTGGAAATTCATTAATCTACTTACTGACCAGAATCTATGCTATTTAGGTAAATCAGACAAGGCACAGTACACATTGAGTGTCGTTGATCAGCAACATTAGCACTACCGGGACCCACTGACCCCCCCCCCCCCCCCCCCCCCCCCCAATTGTCTGAGGAGGAGGAAAGGGCGAGACAAAAAGAGATGGACAGGGTGGAACGCGAGGAGCAGAGGCCAACAAATTAGAAAAAGGGCCATGGAAACTCAGCAAAAGTAAGCCTATATTTGGTCCATTAAATAATTAATAACAAGACACACCCCACCCCCTCACTGGAGAACAGAACTCCCCACAAAGCTCTCTCATCTCCAGCAACTGAGACTATATATTGATAAACTTTGTCCTCTGACGGAAATAAATAAGTTAAAATAACCATGTATTGTCATCGCTCTAGCGACTAACTTAATTTTTAAACAGATTTAAATTTGACAACCTTTATAGGGATGAGTTCGAATTTGAGGGTTCTAAAGTTTAGGTCAAGGTCTGTGGTCACTGTAACCATTTATAGAGTTGTACATGGATTTTTCGCCGTGGATGGTATTAAAGGAAAGGCCAGAACATTTCCTATTCAGGAAAAATAACCAAAACAGTTTAAATTCCGTATTCTACAAGTTTTCTGCGCAAAACTCTGGGAATGCATCTTTAATATGCTATGCTTATACTGTTTTGCCTTAATGAAATGTAAAAACCTGCTTAATATCATCAATGTAATCAGCACAATGTTATTCAGAAATTCTACTTATTTCTATTTCCAGGTGATGAAGAGGACACGCCAGGCAAAACACCCCGGAATCAGAATAGCACTAGTGTCATCACTAATTACCTAAAGGAGAAAAATGACACATAAACCAACATACGGCAACAGGAACTCCAGCTAAGGAAGGAAGAACTGGCATTACAGAAAGAGCTGTTTAACCTAGAACAGGAAGAAAGGCAGCAGCAGTCCAAGACGATGGCAGATCTGCTTAGGGCATTGATAAATGAATAAAAGTAAATGATATGTATTTATTTGGTTGTTGCTATCAGTTTGTTATATTGTTAATAAGATACTTTTACTAAGTCTGTTAGCCTACTAAAGTGGTTTACAGTGATATTGGATTGCGTCCACGAAAATGTCTAACTGTCAATAGTTCTGCATAATACCTCAAATATTTGTAATGGGAAATGGAATGATTTATTTGATAGCACTTCGAACGGGCTAGATTGCACTTATTTGGCCGGGCAACTTACACTGAAAAAAAATGTAATATATTTGGATCAAAGCTAATATATGTAGAAATATTAACCGTTAGGTGTATTTTGGAACTCAATCCAGTATGACTGTAAAAGCTATATAATTTCCGATGTTTAAAATGGTGAAAGTTCTTATTTTGCACTTCAACGTTTTAAACGTTAAACAATGACGTGTGACATGCGGATCTCTGGTTTAAAACCTTTAAGGGCATTTACGTGTACGTGTAGCCTACACGTACACGTAAGGTTGCTAAACCTCTCTAATATAATCTTGTATATATTTATTCATAATTCCAGTAAATATTACGAAAATCAGGAAATATATTTGTTAAATATTTCTATAACTAACACAGTATTTCCTATTTGTGAACAGGAAATACAGGTAAATAATCAACTTGTACTATACCAGAACAGACTACAATGACACCTCTATTGTTTTCCAGTTTTTATATAATTCCTTTGGTCAGAAACAAGAGATCCCAGAGGGATCTTGGCGCCCACCTTTGTACCATCTTCATTAGTTCTTTGTCAGTTCGATCTTTTCTCTTCTTTCCTCTAATCTGTTTGATCGGTTCATGTTAACAGTAAATGCACCTTGAGGTAACTTTTGATCTAAACTTAATACTGATGTGTTTGAAAGCCAACCTTCAAAGTTAGTTTGTCATTTCACATATTTACTAGTACAGTACTTAATGTGAAAGAAATAGAATCGATCATTGCAATATGAGAAAGATCTGCTTAGTTCTTCTTTTAATCCATTTTGTTTTTATAATCAGTCTCAAAATATAACATGCACAAGGAGGGATCAAGGGGAACCTACATATAAAATTTGAGAAAGATCCCTCCCGTACTTCCAGAGAAATAGCGATAACATACTTTCACTATCAAAATCCAAGTCGGCTGCCTGTCGGCCATGTTGTTTATCCGATCAGTCTCAAAAGTTGCCCTGCACAGCTAAGGACCAAGGGGAACCTACATATAAAATTTAAGAAAGATCCCTCTAGTTCTTCCGGAGAAATAGCGATAACATATTTTCACTATCAAAATCCAAGATGGCTGCCTGTCGTCCATGTTGTTAATCCGATCAGTCTCAAAAATTGCCTTGCACAGCTTAGGACCAAGGGGAACCTACATATAAACAAGAATTGTTTAAGGACGGACCACGGACGCAGGGTGATTTGAATAGCCCACCATCAGATGATGATAGATTTAGTTGAACTAATAAAATCGGTAAAGGCCTGGGCAAACCTGATACAACAAATAACACGCGTGATTTCAGTAGTACTGTATATATGGTTGAGAAGTAACTAATTTCAAAACGACCTAACTATGCCAAAAATTAACACATTCTCTAATTTTTTTCACTGGTGTTATATACATCAGCAACTAAACGATTTTTTCAGTTTTAGTTTGACTAACAATAAAGATGAAAACCCGACCGATATTAAAATATTACGCTTGGTTTCAGCTAGTGTATATAGCATGGTTGAGGAATATATTAAATTTCAAAACACCATAACTCTGCCAATAATTAACATATTCTAACATTTTTTTTGAAGCATTGTGTTATTTACACTTACATCTGAACAAATACAGAGTTTTAATTGACCTAAAGATAAAGATGAAAGCCCGGGCGGTCCCGATGCTGCAAATAACACGCGTGATATGAACATCAGCGTAATGTAGCGAAGTATCTAGTTAGATCAGAATAAGTCTGTTTATAGTGAAGATATGTCACACTGTCTTTCATATTTTATTTCATATTAATTAAATAACCCGAGTAAAGTACTTTTATTAAATTAACTTTGCAGAGTTATGCCCGGACAGTTCTAATATTGTAAATAACAAGTGCAGTGTTGGTTAACTTCAAATTACAATAACTTGGCTAATTATGAACATATTTTGATGTTTTCCTCAGTTTTGTATTTTTTGTTTCTAAACCTATAAGAATAACTTGTTTTAGTCCAGCTTACCACACAAATAAAAGCCCCGGCGGTGTTTGTATGGCTCTTCTCCAGCGGGTTGTTGCGATGTTACTGATTTCAAATAGTCATAACTCGCTCAAATGTTAAGATTTGTACACAACTTCGTGATCATAACATTCATATTATCAAAAAAAATGCAACAAATTCAGTTGTTATGGTGTATAAGTGGAGAAAAACGCCCGGGCGGTCAATATATCAATACCGGGCTGTAATTAGTAGCACCCATATCATCCGGTGTATTCTCACCTGTACATGTGTAGGAATAGCATGGCTTCTGGCAGTAACTGGTCGAAGTTGTCCATCCGCACCATCGATGATGGATAAGATAATGTGTCTTGGAAACCTAAACCTGCTTATAAGTTCTTGGTCGGCTCAGCACCTTAGTGCTTTATTATGGCTCCTTGGAGTATATACTTCATTTAAACAGCTTTATTGGTCAACAAAGAAGAAAATGTCAACTTGAACCCGTTATCGAGAAAGTTGCAATTTAGGGTTATGTTGCTATACTATTGGAGAGCCCCTGGTTGTTGAGTCTGTTGATGTGTAGCGCGTATAGATAGTTCCTGGAGGTATGCAGGATTGCACAGTCTACGTCCTTTTTGACATATATGTTCTTAGCCTTGACAAATTGTCTGTGGTTGATTGTGATCCAAGTCATTTCTTCCTCACACCGAATCGGTAATTTGTCATCGAGTATTGAGTTGAGTTTTGTGACGTACCTGGTTCGAATATCAATTGAGCTCAAACACTGAGCAATAAAATGTTGTCTAGTTTCTGGTTGATAATTGCACATAGGGCAAGTTGGATCGATCTTATATTGGTTGAATATCGCTTTGGTCGTTTGTAACTTTTATGTTCCAGTTAGAATTCTGGGTTTCACTGTGATATTCTTTGTTTCGTAAGTTGTAAATAGAAGAGTTCCAAGAATCGGATGAACTCTTCCGAACGACCAGTCACTGCCAGAGATGAACTTTAGCGAAAACTTATCACATTTCAAGTTGAGATTTGATATCCACCATTTATCGACTGCCTTGTACAGTTGTGTTTTTCAAGATTGTTTTGATATTCTTGAATTGAATAGTTCATAGATGGAGCATAGGTCATATTCATGCAGGATCTGTTTTAATGTGTTGGTTTAACTTTTGCTTTTGGAGTCTTTTACTGCAATTTGTCGTTCGATTATTTTGGTTTCGAGTGTATCTTTATCATTGCATAGTTGAATTAGCCGAGTTAGCCTCCTGATGTTAAGTAATGCTTTTATTGGTCTATTTCCTGTTAAGACGTAGATTGTCTCTACTGCGGTGTTGTCGGGTAGAGACAGTTGTGATCGCAGTACTGATTTCTAATAATGTTCGAGTTTCTTTATTTCGGTTTTATTCAGGTGAAGAGTTTCCAATCCATAAAGAAGTTTTGGTATGGCGTAGGTGTTGCCTCGGGACATAATCCGTTTTTCCCCATGTAGACATGTACCTAGCAAGGCGTAAACTGTGCGCTTTGCGCTGCTGATGTGAGAGTCGACGTTGGATTTGTTGGTAGAAGTGCGAATGATGCCTAGATGTGTGGCTTCTTGTTGAACTGGTAGATCTTGAGATTTAGTTTTTCTGTACCTGGACCAATTGACAATTGACAACTTTTCTGAATGTTTGTTTGTTTGTTTGATTTTGTTTAACGTCCTTTCAACAGCCAAGGTCATTTAAGGACAGCCTCCCCTGCGTGCAAGATGCATGCGTGTAGTGTATGTGTATGTATTCTGGGAGGCTGCGATATGTTCGTGTTTGTCTTCTTGTAATAGCGCGGAACTGATGCCGACTTTATAGNCCATTTTTAAAGACTTTGGTATGTCTCGGCCAGGGGACAGAACCCAAAGCCTTCCTCACAGGGGCGAACGCTCAACAAATGGCCAAAAGTGAGGCATTGTCAAGGGAGACATTAGGAAAAAGAAAGTTATTTAGAAAGGAGAGAAGAGATAAGGTCCCAAATTTAGTCGCCTCTTACGATCATGCAATTGGGGGCAGCAGGTACAATTCTTACGCCCTACCTGCAGGGCAGTTTCTGAATGTTGATTTTATAACGATTATTGTTAGTATAATCTTGAACAATGTGTAGCATCTTTTGTGCTTCAGTTATAGTGTTGCTCAGTAGAATAGTGTCGTCAGCGAAGGTGGGTGTCCAGGAACCAATCCAGGCTTATATTTTTTTTACCGTTTATCGGTAAATTTCCCCTCGAGATAGAAATTCCCTTAAAATTCCCCACAAGGCTCGTTAAAAGTTCCCCAAATGACACTAAAAAGTCCCCTTCTCAAAGATTTCTTTTCCCCCAGCCAAAATAGATAAAAACAGTTCCAAAACGGTAAAACTCTGTCGAACGCACCTGACGTTATACAAACATATTAATGACCGGGATGTTTCAAGCTTTTGAGTGACGTCTCCGACGTAAACAACAACCTAATCATGTCTCACAAAGCGGGATATTTCGTTAAAAGACTCACAAGTGACAGGGTTTACTTTTTTATGAATAATTCTAGTCAAATATTATCTTGTTTTGGTTGAGTCTTGTTGTATTATTTAGTTAGTCCCAGTCAAAATGTCAGTGTGCAATATTGCACAGCCTCATTCCATGTTTCTAGTCATATCATGAAGTCATAAACGTTGAAAAAATAAAAATATTTCCTTAAATGAATGATTCTTGTAAAAAAAAATATATGATGTTTTATGTTGTTGTAATAATCTGAACTAAAGTTTAAAGATTTGATTTCTTAAAAGTCCTAAAAAGCCATCTACTTGCATCTACGAATGTAAAAAAAAACGCCCCCATCTCGTGCTCTCCCCCTGGCTCGTGCCTTCGGCACTCCATCGGAGGCCTTCGGCCTCCCATTTCCCCCCACAACAGTAAAAAGGGTATACTTCCCCAATTCCTGCATTGGTCCCTGGTGTTGCACATCTGAGATAACCTATGTTGGCACCAAGATGGTTTTGGTTGAAGATTTCTAGTAGTTGGGTTATTTTTTTTATACAGGGTAGCCGACGTTGACGTTACTCCACCCTGGTGTACACCTTGCATAATGTCGAACGGTGTTGACTTGAGGTTTGAGAATTTAATCACACATGAAGCGTCAGTGTAGTGGTCTGTGATTAGAGCCAGCAGCTGTCCTTTTATGTTGTGTTCATAAAGTTTGACGAATAGTGTGTCCAGGCATACTACGTCGAAGGCTTATTGCGCATCGAGTGGTAACATGATTAGAGTTTTTTGCTGATCTTTAGATTCGTTGATAGCTTCGGAGACAATAAAAGCTGCATTGTTCGTTGAAACTCTCCTTGTGAAGCCTCTCTGGTAGTTGCTTTGCTGAGGTAGAAACTGTTCCTCTAGATGCTTTAATATGATTTTTTCAATTATTTTAGCAATAGTAGGGAGTACTGTTATGCCACGGTAGTTGCCTGGGTTTTCCTTTTTTCAGTATTGGAGTAAGAATGCCTTCTTTGAGTATACTTGGTATTGAGGCTGTTTTGAGTAACTTGCTGATGAGATCAAGTGGAACTGACTTTATGGCCGGATATCCATGTTTAAGGTGCTCGTTTGTGATTCCAGAGATATCGCATGCTTTCTTGTCTGGCAAGTGTGCGATTAGTAGGTCCAGTTGGATTTGATCCAGAATTCAATGTCAAGGAATTTTGGTTACATCTCAAATAATTGATTTTAAAACATATTTGTGAATTTATTCCAAGAACGTTGTCTGATCATCTAAAAGCAGATCATTAAATGAGATAATTCATGTATTTATTTCATCTTTGTGGTTTAGATGAAACGTTTTCAAATCAATTATTTTGCTGAAATGTTGGACAAAGTGGCCGGACTTTTTTCATGCGCAATTTTTTAAACAACAAAATAAATGAATAAAACTTTATTAAAATGCCCGCTTTTGTGATATCACGTTGATTAATGACAAAAGATGGGCTTTAAACACGAAATTTGTTGGGAGATTAGAGAAATTCAATTCGGATTTTAAGACGGAACATTTGGTGTCAAACTGCGTAACGTCTCATAATGTTCTAAAAAATATCTACTGGATGTTCCCGACGATCTACGGTAATATTTGTGTAACACATCCTGGTTTACCCTTTCTGTGACAAGACGAATGGATGATAGATGCTTTGAAAATAGTGCTTCTAATTTTGCGTCAAAATGTTACGTCTAATATCAAAATTAAAAAAAATAAAGGACTAAGTGGCGAAACTGTGCCTTTTTAATATTTTACGACATCAACTTAACTATATATAGATACCAGACGCATTTCTGGTATCACGTGACTGGCCTTTTCCACGATTGCGGCAAATTTACAAGAAGCGGATCATCACCGGTAAGAATTCAGTGGTCGTTACGTCTTGAAGTTGAAACATCATGATACAATGAAATAGTTATTTCAAGTGTTAATACACTTGTGCATTACGAGATTTGTGTTTCGTTCATTCAATAAATGTATCGATCGCAATATCGTCCAGAAAACTTGTCTCTCCCTGCGATCAATTGAACTTGCGAGTTGATGGAAGTGGACCACAAATCAGTTTGATGTTTTTTCAGTTGTGTCAATTGTTACGTCTTTAAAATATTGTTTGACGTCCAACGTTACGTCATGTACATTTTTAATTTTAAACAGGTTTGTGTTAATAAACTTTATGTCTGTACAATTTCAGTCGTATTGGTTTGATCGAGTTCAAAACGCTGATTCTTAAAATGAAAGTTGTTGTTTTCCTCGATGTTTTAGTCGACATTCTGTCAAAGACGTAACGAAGACACGAGATACATTGTCCATGTTACATCTCCTACTCTTGTTGCCATGTAAAAGTTACACCTTGACAAAAAATACCTTTATATGGTTAAATACCGTTATTATATAGATTATAAAATATACATTTTATAAACTTAATGTCTGAAGTACTGCTACAAGTGTAGTTGGTTTCCCCCCGTTAATTTTTGTCGTATAATAAACGGTAAAGAAAATACACCTCCAAGTGTAACTTGAACACACAATTGTTTTAATGAATAGCAGTTACAATCAACACACATAATAAATGACAGATCATTAATGTTATGTCATTATTGTAACGTGCAAGATACCAGTGTTTTGTATCGTACACATTTTATTTTGCAGGTTTACAGAGGTTCATTCAAACTTCAGGATGGTCCAATACTATGTGCAGAACTAAAGCAACCGATGCACCCTTGGACAAACCCTGTATTCTGTCATTGAAAAGGATGTTGTTAAATTTCTTCATCCTCCTCACTTGCAGTTTACTGGTCGACGGTTTTACTATACATGTTCGGACGCATTGTTTAGTGAAAGTCAATAATAAAATATATCTTGTCATACGTGTGTTCATATTATTCCAGCCTTTCCTGCTTTCCATACCTGTCAATTGACCCCCATTAAAAGGCTCACACCCTGCTGTTATCATATCAATATTTGCAAATGATTTATCATATAAATTACCGTAATAATACATAACATTACAGAAACTTTTGTCAATTTTGTGAAAATTCCAAAGTACCATAACCCCAAAGGGAATCTGGGATTAGTTGGCGGGTATGGATTTCTGACTGAAATATTATTTTCTTGTACCCCGGACACCCGTTGACCGACATCTCTTGTGCTACCCAGTGCCAGATTTGTCGGTCTGGCATCCCTGATGTCAAAATGAAATGGGAGTCATTTTTTATTGTGACGCCCCGCAATAGATGACGATAATGGCACAAACAACACACACAGGCTCGCCTCAGGGTTTTGATTAAGGTCCATTTTATGATTTCCTTGTGCTTTTGGTTACCTCTTGGTTCATGTTTTTGTCCTCCTTTTTTAATTCAGTATTGTTTCTTATGCAAAAACTACACCAATGGATATTAAAGCTTGATCTACCACTTTTCAGCTGTTGAATAATTTAAACAAGTTTGAAATGTATGGAGTGTGTAATCTTTTTTGTTGTCAAATGTTACATCTGTATAACAATTTGTAGGTATTTACACATATTGTCCTGATAACTATTCAATGAATAGAAAACGTAACATGTTTCTATTTAACAAAAAAACCACATATTTTAACCATATCTGATGAAAATGGCAATTTCTGTAAATTATTGTAGAAGTTGGTGTGCTGTTATATCTTGATCAAAAAAAAAGTTTTTGTTCATATTATATTTATATTTTGGAACTTGCACTATACTTTTATAGACAAAACCAGTTATTTTATTATTAAAACACCACTAAAAATCAGTTAACAAAGTTTGGGTAATTTTTTCGCCGATGTCATTGTTCCAAATTTTTATGCCTCGTTTACGTGGATTTGTTTTACGGCCGTGATCTGTGTTAGATGCTTCAATTGCTGAAGTAGTTTTAAAATGCGTTTGTGAGAGTTGATATTGCAAAGTAGGTATCGAAGTTATCAGCGTCGATAATCTTATTTGTAGTGAAGTCTTCGATGTAAAGTTTGAGAAGTTCTTGATATTTGTTGAGGTCGCACTTTGACAAGTTTTATCCATTTGTGTGGACTAGGATAATCTTGTTGCTCTTGATTTACATCTTGTTGTAGTAAGTTACGTTTAATCGTACGTGAACCTAACGGCAGACGTAGACTTACACGCAAATTCAGACGTAACTTTACGTTACGGCTTTTACTGAAACTGGATTTAGACGTAAGTTACTTCTACGTCTATGTGTGGCCTTACGACCTTTATTTAGTAAAACAGGTTCTTGTGAAGATTTTTGAAATTTTAGTCAATTTTACCCTTTTAGGCTCCGCATCTCAGGCAGCATCAGATTACCATGTCCCACCTTATTTAATAAACGAACAACAACTGTGGTCCGATAGGTTCAACCGTTTAAACGAAAATGAAAGATAAAGATCCCAAATATTGCAATGGACGCAGCAGATTCATTTTGGTCGGTTTTGTGTCCGTCCCCAAATAGAGGACACCAAAGAAAATCCCAAATTATGCAGAGGGTTACTCATTAGTAGCCTCCTACGACACATCCAGTGGGTAACAGCAGGTGTATCCTTTTCCCCCCGATTCCCTACCTACATGTAGAAGGATGTAGACATATCTGACCAATGGAAGTCCCCTGTATAGATATATCTGATTAATGTTCCCTTCATTTTTTCCATTAAAACATTAGTTAAATGTGTAGCGCTGTTATATTTCGTTGTAGTTATAAAGTTGTCACCGTGTACATATTTAGGGCCTACCGAAGTTCGGATTCATTTATCCGCGTCATTCGTGTCGTGATCCGTACTTTTCGTGTTGTAAGGGCTGTGTGTGTATACGTGTGCCTGTTTTTGTCTATACATGTTACCTATGTTGTCACGTGTCCACTTGTATTCCTTGGACTGCAGACTAGCACTGAAAATCATGCTACTTACTTCTGTTTTCCCGCCTTATCATCGTCTTTATCTGCCTTCCCTTCACTCTTACATGTATCTT
Source organism: Mizuhopecten yessoensis (assembly GCF_002113885.1). Lineage (NCBI taxonomy): Eukaryota > Metazoa > Mollusca > Bivalvia > Pectinida > Pectinidae > Mizuhopecten > Mizuhopecten yessoensis. The sequence continues at coordinate 5,233 of NW_018480067.1, read as the reverse complement.
GAGCGACGAAAGGACAGGACGTCCCGCTAGTGAGCTACATGTAGCACTAGCTACGTTTACAGAGCCACGGCGACTTTTTTTTAATAAAAAAAAACCATTCCTACCAATATCAATCGACCCCCGACACCACATTCAGGGTAAGTGTGAATGATAGCTATAATTATTACTAGAATGTTATTAAAGATAAATTTTACAGAAATTATTCACATATAAACGTAACCGTGACTTTTTGCAATGTAGTCTGAATGTCTAGCCACATGACAGGGTCAGTCATTTATAAATAATTCTCGCAGAAACATATTTATATGAGGGGATACATTTCTATACAGCTTACTTATGCTCTCTCTATATAGTTTTAACTTCATTATGTTCGTCTATCGTCAATAATGTAAATGTGTAAATGTTAGGTGCGTTCGTTTCCAAATGTTGTCCATTGTATTCGTCATATTGTAAGAATCTGTGTATTTGTACTTCTGGGATTTTTCTACCCACGATGAGAATAAACTTATCAAATGTACCAGATGTCTTGGCGTCTTACTAAAGCAAATAACCTGGAAATTACATATGAAGCAAAGTTTGGTTAACATTTTCCTGTTGCCTTTCTGCAGTTCTAAAAATTATTTGTTTGGAGGCAACAAAATACAATTGTACTTTTAAATATGTCCTTTGCCATAACAACGCTTAAATTAAGTGAATAATAATGATTAACATTATAACACCTGTTGAACATATTTTTTTTTAATTGTCTATTTAGTTACTTTAATAAACATATAATATATCCAGGACCTTAAATTAGTTGCAATATATCATGATTGATGATTGCTGTCAATGTCAAGGTTCATTCCAAATTTTTATATACCAATCAAAATGTATGACAGGACGTATAATGGTATGGGGAGTATCCGTCTGTCCACACTAGTTCTGCAAGATAACTTGCATAAATATCATCAAATTTTGATGACACTTGGTATGCATGTACAAGAGAACTGAGGCTAACTTCGAAGTTGAGGAAAATCTATGCATAATCAATTTGCATACTTTTTATTTTAGCCCACCATCATCTGATGGTAGGCTATTCAAATCATCCTGCGTCCGTGGTCCGTGGTCCGTCCTTAAACAATTCTTGTTATTAGTATTTCTCAAGAAGTACCAGAGGGATCTTTCTAAAATTCAATATGTAGGTTCCCCTTGGTCCTTAGCTGTGCAAGTCAACTTTTGAGACTGATCTGATAAACAACATGGCCGACATGCAGCCATCTTGGATTTACGTAGTGAAAGTTTGTTATCGCTATTTTTCGGGAAGTACCAGATGGATCATTCTCAAATGTTATATGTCGAACTGTCCGTGATTTAGAAAAAATGTGATGATTTTTTCCAGATTTTTTTCAGATTTTCTATATAAATACTGCCAGGGTGTCTTCTTTGAGGTGCGGGCTTTTTTGTATTTCTTTTTGAGAAACCCTGAATATAGTGGATCATGTCGGGTTTTAACTAGTGTTGAAGAATTAAAAATATAATGTTTTATTCTGTTTTATATATTACACACATTATCATGTTATATGTAATTTAAATGTGCTGAAGCATTGTGTTAAATGCTGTGGAAGTATTTCTTCCGAAAATTATTTGGGCCACCAATATGTCATTTGGGCCAGTGCTTCAGTTTTTTTTTACTCTCCAAAAATGATCAGTTAAACAAAATGGCCTACCGACAGCCATCTTCGATTTTTGACATTGAAGGTTTGTTAGTATTATTTCTCAGGAATAACTTGAGGGATCTTTCTCTTATTTGATATGTAGGTTCCCCTTGATCCCTCGTTGTGCATGTTATATTTTGAGACTGATCATAAAAACAGAATGGCTAAAGAAAGAACTAAACAGATCTTTCTCATATTGCAATGATCGATTCTATTTCTTTCACATTACGTACTGTACTAGTAAATATATGAAATGACAAACTCACTTTGAAGGTTGACTTTTATAAACATCAGTTTTAAGTTTAGATCAGAAGTTACCTCAAGGTGCATTTACTGTTAACATGACTCGATCAAACCGATTAAAGGAAAGAAGAGAAAGGATCGAACTGACAAAAAACTTATGAAGATGGTACAATGATGGGCGCCAAGATCCCTCTGGGATCTCTCGTTTCTGATTGGTGGATGGTTTCTGCACGACAATTTAGTAAAATATGGCAGGATTATGATGACACTTGGTCAATATTTACAATTTTCCTCGCATATACTACTATTCTGGTGGGTTATTTAGAAGCAAAATTATAATGATCCTAGGTCCAGGGTTCAAATCCTATTCCGGCTTCATTTTATTTTTATATCAAGTTTTGTTTTGTCAATGTCATCCTTATTATGTTTTTATAAAGACCAAAGTGTGTCATATATGATACCCCCATACTGACTTCGAAAGTTAGTGTGACAAGAAAATATTTGTTAGTCTAAAGTTCTGAATAACTGCACATTTTTTAAAAAGTACCTGTGTGGACATATAATGTGTCATGGTAAGTGATATGTACATGACATAACAAAAACAATAACCCTTCCCCCAACTCCAAAAACAACTCTACAAAAGCATTCATTATCACCTAGCAATGGCAGGTACAGAAGTTATTAGAGGATATTTTAGCATTGCATAATTCTTTTCTGCATGCAAACATTAAAGCATGACATAAATTGTGCACCTGTATAGTTAGTATCTTAAAATATATAGAGGGGGTTTCCAAAATGGCCCCTCCTTTGATTTCAATTTTCTTTTGATGAGGTGTAGAAACATAAAAATGAAATTCTCAAAAAGCCGGTTTATACCCAAAAACGAGTATTGTCAAACCAACAATGTACTGAAGGATGGATCATTTATGATACTGACCAATCAACAGCCAGAAGCAATCTCATGCAATGATACTTTCAAGACAAAAATTGCGTTCAACTTAGAATAAAAGTATTTTACAGCTATTGTATACCCAACATATATTAATTATATTGGGAGGAGGTCCTGAACTTTTAGTGGTAAAAATATCAATCCAAAATATGTGCTGAAACATATTCAAAGAAGGGATCAAATGACTATATGGTCTATACATCAAAATTCATGACTATATTTAAATTCTAATCATTATGTTTGAAAACTGACAGAATATAAGAAAAGCATTGTTCAGGTTTGGATGAAATGAGTATTTAATCAACAGAGAAGATAATTTGAAAAAAAAATCAATGTTTGATTCCTTTTCAAGATGGCCACGAAAACATTATTTTTACTGCCAAATCGGTTTGAAAAATGAAGGGAAAATTGGTCAGTTATATCTATACATGGCACATTGGTCAGATATATCTATACAGGGAACATTGGTCAGATATACAATGGAATTCAGAGATGTGTGTTTGTTTGTTACTTTGTTCATATATATATTAAAGCTAGACGCCGTATTAACAGCTAATGATATTTACAGACAATGCTTAGCAAGATACAAGGGTATGAAATGTGTTCGAATGGCAGACTTGGAAAAAAAAGGCAGAACAAAAATGATGCGAGGCTTTAAGTTTGTTTTCAAACTTGTGATGCTGATTCACAAGAAAACAACTTATTTCAAGATTTGTCGAAACTTTTTAGTCCTTAAGTGCAACTGTCTTGGATTTTGAAGATTGCTATGATAGCCAAGATAATAAAGTATACTTGATGTAAGAGCAGACATTCCCATAGTTTTTTGACCAACTTGACATTGGCAGTAGTAATCTTTTATTGGATAATTATCATTTGTTGTTGTGTACTGAATCCAAACATTGTATTTAGTGCTGTTTTTGTGTCTGGAACAAATCTGAAAACGGATGAGGTCTTGATAGTGCTAATACAGCCATATTTCATTATATTTGCGAATTCTGACTTTACTCTCTTGGAGAGAGCTAGTTGTTTTCACATTCTGAGCTAAACAGTTTGTTTTTAAGCCGCTCTTGGCGGGAGCCGAGCGGCTTATTAATTCTATCCAGAGAACGAAACGACGGACCCACTTCCGTTCGGGGTACGTGCGCATACTTCAGTATTGCATGCTTCCGCTTTATAGTTTCGCTATCGTAAATAGAAAGTAGAATCTCTGACACTCACCTGACGGTTATATACAACCTTCTGATACTCTTTTCCAAATAATAATATATACTTTAAATAATTGCTGAAAACAAAATGTTTATCTCCGGTGCATTCTACGAGTGTTGTGGTGGTTTCATTCGTGCACTGGGTTTGAGCGTTTTTTAGCAGCTCGAATTGAGGTGTGAGGAGTGTTTGTTTCACACGCGTAGTTAAGTGTTTTCGTGATTCTGATTCGAGAAAGCATATTTGAAGACAGAGCATTGACTGAAGGGCTAGCTTTTTATATTTGGTAAGTACAAGGAAGACCTAAATATATATACTTACTAACCTTATGAGTGATGAAGTATAACCTCTATTTTGATGTTTTTAAACGGGAACGTAATATGACATATCGTGCTTAGGTTGATAACGGTAATAATAAACCATCGTTGCTACCACGTGGCTCTGAGCCAAAACGAGATGTGAACTGTGTAATGCTTATCAAACATTTCTGTAACACAGCATGCTATTTCTTGTGTATTTATTTATGAAAATGTAACAATTTAAGAACATTACACAACTGCCACTGCTATTGGACAAGAATTTGCGCTGTGTCAAAATATTATCCAATCCGGTGTAAGGGAAATAACTCTTATGTTGATAAAGTCGCATTGAGAAATATTCCAAAAATATTTGTAAAATTTTGTGATGAATTGTATATTCAATGACAGTAAATAAAGTCACGACATATATTAATAATTATTATTAATATCAATAACAAATAAATAAAAATAAAAGGAGTACAATGTCTCTTCTCCATGCATGTTTTCCCACTACTGTTATTATCCTTCATTTCACAAGCACAAAATGCACCTATTCTTAATTAACCGATCACATATTGAAAGAGGAAAATGAAGTTTCAATGGATGGATTGAATTTGTTTTATAACATTCACTAACTGGTAAGTCTATCTGTAATTTGACTTGCACTTGGACTTTTGACACTTCATGAGATGATAATGTGAACTGTGTATGCTTATCAAACATTTGTGTAACACAGCATGTAATTTCAGGTGTATTTATTTATGAAAATGTAACATTTTAAGAACATGGCACAACTGCTCCTGCGATTTATTTAATTTCAACCGGTCGACGTTCAGAATTGGCAT
>NW_018480066.1:957151-1008366 GCF_002113885.1 Mizuhopecten yessoensis | reverse complement strand
TACAATGTACAACCCTTGGTTTACTCTTTAGCTAGTACAACCATTAACGGAATCTCTAGAATGTACAACTGTTGGTTTACTCTGTAGCTATTACAACCATAAAAGGAATCTCTACAATGTACAACTGTTTGTTTACTCTGTAGCTAGTACAACCATTGAAGGGATCTCTACAATGTACAACCCTTGGTTTACTCTTTAGCTAGTACAACCATTGAAGGAATCTCTACAATGTACAACCCTTGGTTTTCTCTGTAGCTTGTACAACCATTGAAGGGATCTCTACAATGTATAACTCTTGGTTTACTCTGTAGCTTGTACAACCATTAACAGAATTTCTACAATGTACAACCTTGGTTTACTCTGTAGCTAGTACAACCATAAAAGGAATCTCTACAATGTACAACCCCTGGTTTTCTCCGTAGCTAGTACAACCATTGAAGGGATCTCTATAATGTACAACCCTTGAATTACTCTGTAGCTTGTGCAACCATTGAAGGAATCTCTACAATGTACAACCCTTGGTTTTCTCTGTAGCTAGTACAACCATTGAAGGAATCTCTACAATGTACAACTCTTGGTTTACTCTGTAGCTATTACATTTGTACAACCATTGAAGGATTCTCTACAATGTACAACCCTTGGTTTACTCTGTAGCTATTACAACCATTGAAGGAATCTCTACAATGTACAACTGTTGGTTTACTCTGTAGCTAGTACATTTGTACAACCATGGAAGGAATCTCTACAATGTACAACCCTTGGTTTTCTCTGTAGCTAGCACAACCATTGAAGGGATCTCTACAATGTATAACCCTTGGTTTACTCTGTAGCTTGTACAGCCTTTCAAGGAATCTCAACAATGTACAACTCTTGGTTTACTCTGTAGCTTATAAAACCATTGAAGGAATCTCTACAATGTACAACTCTTGGTTTACTCTGTAGCTTATAAAACCATTGAAGGAATCTCTACAATGTACAACTCTTGGATTACTCTGTAGCTTTTACAACCATTGAAGGAATCTCAACAATGTACAACTGTTGGTTTACTCTGTAGCAAGTACATTTGTACAACCATTGAAGGAATCTCCACAATGTACAACCCTTGATTTTCTCTGTAGCTAGTACAACCATTGAAGGGATCTCTACAATGTATAACCCTTGGTTTACTCCGTAGCTTGTACAGCCTGTCAAGGAATCTCTACAATGTGCAACTGTTGGTTTACTCTGTAGCTTGTACAACCATTGAAGGAATCTCAACAATGTACAACTCTTGGATTACTCTGTAGCTTTTACAACCATTGAAGGAATCTCTACAATGTACAACTCTTGGTTTACTCTGTAGCTTGTACAGCCTTTGAAGGAATCTCTACAATGTACAACCCTTGATTTTCTCTGTAGCTAGTCCAAACATTGAAGGGATCTCTACAATGTACAACCCTTGGTTTTCTCTGTAGCTAGTATAACCATTGAAGGAATCTCTACAATGTATAACCCTTGGTCTACTCTGTAGCTTGTACAGCCTTTCAAGGAATCTCTACAATGTACCACTCTTGGTTTACTCTGTAGCTTGTTCAACCATTGGAGGAATCTCTACAATGTACAACCCTTGGTTTTATCTGTAGCTAGTACAACCATTGAAGGGATCTCTACAATGTACAACCCTTGGTTTACTCAGTAGCTTGTACAACTGTTGAAGGGATCTCTACAATGTACAACTCTTGGTTTACTCTGTAGATTTTACAACCGTTGAAGGAATCCAAACAATGTACAACTGTTGGTTTACTCTGTAGCTGGTACATTTGTACAGCCATTGAAGGAATCTCTACAATGTACAACCCTTGGTTTTCTCTGTAGCTAGTACACCCATTGAAGGGATCTCTACAATGTACAACTCTTGGTTTTCTCTGTAGCTAGTACACCCATTGAAGGGATCTCTACAATGTACAACCCTTGGTTTTCTCTGTAGCTGGTACAACCATTGAAGGAATCTCTACAATCTACAACTCTTGGTTTACTCTGTAGCTAGTACATTTGTACAACCATTGAAGGATTCTCTACAATGTACAACCCTTTGTTTACTCTGTAGCTAGTACAACCATTGAAGGAATCTCTACAATGTACAACTGTTGGGTTACTCGGTAGCTAGTACATTTGTACAACCATGGAAGGAATCTCTACAATGTACAACTCTTGGTTTACTCTGTAGATTTTACAACTATTGAAGGAATCCAAACAATGTACAACTGTTGGTTTACTCTGTAGCCGGTACATTTGTACAACCATTGAAGGAATCTCTACAATGTACAACTGCTGGTTTACTCTGTAGCTAGTACATTTGTACAGCCATTGAAGGATTCTCTACAATGTACAACATTACTCTGTAGCTTGTGCAACCATTGAAGGAATCTCTACAATGTACAACTGTTGGTTTACTCTGTAGCTAGTGCATTTGTACAACCATGGACGGAATCTCTACAATGTACAACTCTTGGTTTACTCTGTAGCTTGTACAACAATTGAAGGGATCTCTTCAATGTACAACCCTTGGTTTTCTCTGTAGCTAGTACAATCATTGAAGGGATCTCTACACTGTACAACTCTTGGTTTACTCTGTAGCGTGTACAACAATTGAAGGGATCTCTTCAATGTACAACTCTTGGTTTTCTCTGTAGCTAGTACAATCATTGAAGGAATCTCTACAATGTACAACCCTTGGATTTCTCTGTAGCTAGGACAACCATTGAAGGAATCTCTACAATGTATAACCCTTGGGCTACTCTGTAGCTTGTACAGCCTTTCAAGGAATCTATACAATGTACAACTCTTGGTTTACTCTGTAGCTTGTACAACAATTGAAGGGATCTCTTCAATGTACAACCCTTGGTTTTCTCTGTAGCTAGGACAACCATTGAAGGGATATCTACAATGTACAACTCTTGGTTTTCTCTGTAGCTAGTACAATCATTGAAGGGATCTCTACACTGTACAACTCTTGGTTTACTCTGTAGCTTGTACAACAATTGAAGGGATCTCTTCAATGTACAACTCTTGGTTTTCTCTGTAGCTTGTTCAACCATTGAAGTAATCTCTACAATGTATAACCCTTGGTTTTCTCTGTAGTTTGTACAACCATTGAAGGGATCTCTACAATGTACAGCCCTTGGTTTTCTCTGTAGCTTGTACAACCATTGAAGGAATCTCTACAATGTTCAACTCTTGGTTTTCTCTGTAGCTAGTACAACCATTGAAGGGATCTCTACAATGTTCAACTCTTGGTTTACTCTGTAGCTCTTACAACTATTGAAAGAATCTTACAACCATTATTGTGCACTATATTTGGAGTACTAGTTAAATACCTTTACGGTAAAAATGATTCATCAGCACACACATGTATCACAAGTCACATAGATTGGAAGTCGAGGTGATTTTATGACATTACCAATACATTGTACGCACAGACAGGAAGGAGAGGTTTTTTGATGACAATGTCACTGCATTTTTCACATATGGACATGGAGGGAAATAAACTAATGTAAAAATCATTATTGTGGTTTAAATAATCCCGATCAGAGAGCATCGACCACACTCTGCTTAATCAATCATATATTTTTCAGATTAATTATAAAGATTTTTATTGATTGTACTGTGCGGTTGTGACCATTTCTTGGAGTGAATCGGCTTGTGTTCACTTTGCATGCATCACGTACATGCAATTTGAGATCAGACGCCCCTCCCCCAGGCCCTCGGTGTCTCTCAAATGTCCATGTCGTGTGTCCAGTCGTGATAAGTGACAATAGCTTACGATCAATCGCCGTCATCACTGTAAAGATAGGTAATTGGAACCCGCAAACCGGACGATTTTGTAACCAAGGCAAAAAAGAACTATCCCAGTCCGGAAATCGGAAACAGAATTCAGTCAGTTAAGGAGCTCCAATGTTTAGTGAAAGAGGATGAGGCGTTGCTTACTGTTTAATGTAGGGGCGATGAGGAGTGGTTCATTGTTCAGCTCAGGGAGCAGTAGGATGTTGACTGTTTAGTGAGGGGCGATAACGCGTAGTGCACTGTTCAGTTAAGGAAGGGGGGTAGTAAATGTTGTCCACCGTTTGGTGAAGGGTCGGTGATATTTTGTTTTTGTTCTCTGTAGAGATAAGGGGCAGTAGAAGGTGTTGATAACTGTTAAGTAAATGAGGCGTTGATGCGTTGTTCACAGACTACACTGACAAACAACGTTGTGGATCTGTATGTTTGTCATCACTGATGTCAACTAAAATTGGAAAACTAACATGCGTATGTAGTATCACTTTGCGTTTAATGTATAGGAAATTGGTTTCATCAACTAACGGCCGCCATATGGTCCCCAACGTGTCCTTTGTATGTTGTAATGAGATGACCATAGCTAAACAATTGAATTTGTATTTCATTTATTAACATAGCAATAGGATGATTATTAAATCATGTGAATGTTTATGTAGGCGACGTGACATCGTGCCAATACAAATAGGTCACGTAGAGGTTGAGGTAGGTTTACATAGTTCCCTGTGCCTTATTATCATCACCTGTTGGCCGTTTATGTTACTACTTGGGAGAATGTTCTTATTATCTAAGTAAGTTTGGTGTCAGGTGTGTGGTTTTAATATTCACTGACGCACTGAACACCGGTTGACATATCACTGAGGTCTGATTTGATGACGTTGCAAATGTAGATATAACCTATATTTACTGTTCTGATCAATATTTACTTATTTGTCAGCCAATGATTACAGCATTCCTTACCAAAATAAACGCTATGTGATTTTATTTATCTATTGTGCCAAACTATATAAGCAGACTGCCTTGCTGAACACCTGACTTTATATTTAACACAGAAAAGGGCAACTATCCAACGACTATTTCGCAATCTAGTACATACATACAGATGAGACGCCGTATCTCAACATTTGCATAGTACTTCTATTAAATTGACAATTCTTGCATATCGGCTTGCCAATTGACTCTGTGGCAATATACATAGTTATTACTCACCAGAGATGCGGCATGGAATTCATACGACACACTTGTCGATAGTGTGTACCGAATAATAGCGCACATGCTATCCTAAGAGAAATGCAGATGAAGAACTTAGACGACATTTTATGTGTGTTTGAGATATAAGCAATTGTTTTTATAGTCAGTGGCCAATGAAAATTGTAGATTATGTACATTGTCTTGGCGACTGAGATGACCAGAGCGAATGATGTTTAGCTAGTAGTCACTACTGTAACACTAACGATAAATAATGATATTGATGGAGATTGATTTGAAGGTTCTGAAGCACTTAGTATACTTGTTTAGATACAATATATAATTTGAATGAAGTCTTTCCTTTCGTTAACTTTATGTTCATGTTGATGAAATCATCATACTGGGGACCTCTGGAGTAAGTCTTTTGTGAAGTGATTCTAAGTAAAATGTGTAACATAACTGACTGTTGTGGCTTTGGACGTCAACTGATCATGTAGTTCATTCGCAAATCAAAGTACTGAAAATACTCCTATTTTCGGTTAAAAATTTGATCCCCGATTAAAACTCTAGAACTTATCCAAAACATTTAAAATTGTTCACTCGTGGTCTCAATAACATATTTGAAGTTGAAAAAAGTGCCTTAAATAAGTAACGAATTATAAAGTTATCGAGGAATATCTACAGGAACGAAACAATTACTAAATTCTTCAACACATATATAGCTTTTCATAATCCATGAAACTCAGCATTACCATGACACTACGCACCTAGCAACCTCCTGTATAAATACCCCTTACATTCACCATAAAAACATCGTGATTAGCACATGCACTTGAAGGTATACCAGCTCAAGCAAATTCCCATTGGACAAAGTTACGTCTCGCGGTTATTACACACCTGGGCAGTTGCATTGTCCTATCAATAACACACCTATCTCATGGTTACCTTCAATAGAGCTCAAGCAACCCAGCTCACCCCCAGTGTGTGTATATCTACACTACACTATGAACACTGTTGTCCCGTAACATCGATGTTCACATAAAAACCGTGCGCCAATTTGTAATCCGGATATTGTTTACTATATGTATACTACACGGGCGGATGTATGATTTGTTAAAAACTTATTTTTCAATCAGTATATTGATTTATCGGCTTAATTAAATGAAATAATCCTTATATCGTTGTTGATTAGAAATATTTTTTAAAGCAATTGTATGCCAACGACTATAATTTTGTATTTGGACATCGGAAGTTCAAGACGCTTTAATATTGAAACGAGAAAAAAGTATGTTTGTACATTTCATGTATTTCATGAGGTTCAATCTATTCTGACTTCAACAGGTGTATATCAACAGACCAAGCTTACAATCAATTCCAGTATTACTAACGAATAAATCGTAGACCGCACCCAAGCAAGTACTTAGATACAGGGAAGCGCAATGAACCCTGCCAGAGATAGCATCCATTGTTCAGTGGCTCCGTGCTAAACGAGCAGTATGGATTACATCGTAAAACTACAGTATGAGCTGAAAGTAATTCTAATTTGAAATCAAACAGCGGAACATGACCGAACAAAAGGCACGCCAAATTACCATCATTGGTTTATAAGCATGTTGTTTGCATCCAATTAACTGTCATTGTAATCCACACCGGTTTAAGCTTACGCATTTACTTGTTCTGTTGCTCGCTTCGTGATCGGCCACAACGTCCGCCGATAACCTGCCTCCAATAGCCGGTGACTAGAAATGTATGTTCGGGTTTTATTTTGTTGGTTCCTTGTGCAATAAAACACAAGAACATGACCTAAATAAGAAAAGACTGAAGGCACAGATGTTTATGTTGAGGATCTTTGACACCAATGCAATTAATTAATTTTTGATATAAAAGCAGACCATGTTATCACTATTCTGTAACAGCGTTTGTGACGCTGCATGGATGTAATCCTGGTATACTAGACATAGGGAGATGCGAACACACGTACGACTTTGATTGAGGGTGTACAGATATTACAAATCTGTACCCGGACAAAACAGTGATGCTTGACGATAAAAAAATTGGCCACAAATGTGAGCTTTCATAGACAACGAACAGAATAATGCCTAAACTCTTTTCATATCATTGTAGAAACATAGAAGCGACATGCTTTCTATAGGGATTAAATATCAGGGTATACAAAGTGCTCCACAATACGAGTCAATTATCTTTGTATCATTTACTCGTTTATTCGTCATTAAAAACTAGTTTGCTTTACACGACTTGATAGATGTCAAAAGTCGATTTATTTTATCACAAAACGATCAATGCCGACGAATAACTAATCACCTTTTGATGCAGCCTCCCATGTCGACTGCTAATACCGCACTTGAAACGATTAACGAACACATGATTAACTACGAGTTACTGTCCTGGATACAAACACTTACAATATAAACATCTATTCCACACATTGTTTTTCCGTTAGATATTTACGAAACTTAAAAAAAAAAAAAAAAAAAAGGGGGAAGATAAATTGAGATATACATGTATGAGAGATGTGAATATCTAAATGCAGAAGACAGGTTAAGATAAAATAAATATAGGAGACAGGTTCAGATAAAATAGATATAGGAGACAAGTTAAGATAAAATAAATATAGGTGATATGTTAAGATAAAATAGATATAGGAGACAGGTTCAGATAAAATAAATATAGGAGACATGTTAAGATAAAATAAATATAGGAGACGGGTTCAGATAAATCAGTATAGGAGAAAGGTTCAGATAAAATAGATATAGGAGACAAGTTAAGATAAAATAAATATAGGTGACATGTTAAGATAAAATAGATATAGGAGACAGGTTCAGATAAAATAAATATTGGAAACAAGTTAAGATAAAATAAATATAGGAGACAAGTTAAGATAAAATAAATATTGGAAACATGTTATGATAAAATAAATGTAGGAGACGGGTTCAGATAAAATCAGTATAGGAGAAAGATTAAGATGAAATAAATATAGAAGACAGGTTAAGATAAAATAAATATAGGAGACAGGTTAAGATAAAATAAATATAGGAGACAGGATCAGATAAAATAAATAAAGGAGACATGTTAAGATAAAATAAATATAGGAGACAGGTTCAGATAAAATAGATATAGGAGACAAGTTAAGATAAAAAAAAATATTGGAAACATGTTATGATAAAATAAATGTAGGAGACGGGTTCAGATAAAATGTTATTAGAAACATGTTATGATAAAATAAATGTAGGAGACAGGTTAAGATAAAATCGATATAGGAGAAAGGTTAAGATAAAATAAATATAGGAAACAGGTTAAGATAAAATAAATATAGGAGACAGGTTCAGATAAAATAGATATAGGAGACAAGTTAAGATAAAAAAAATATAGGAGATATGTTAAGATAAAATCAGTATAGGAGACAGGTTAAGACAAAATAAATATAGGAGACAAGTTTAGATAGAATAAATATAGGAGATATGTTAAGATAAAATAAATATAGGAGACAGGTTAAGACAAAATAAATATAGGAGACAGGTTAAGATAAAATAAAATAGGAGACAAGTTAAGATAAAATAAAATAGGAGACAGGTAAAGATAAACATTTGGTAGAAGATATGTTCTAATGTTAATGCAGAATACATAATAAGATATACATATAGGAGACTTGTTAAGATATACATATAGGAGACTTGTTAAGATATACATATAGGACACTTGTTAAGATATACATATAGGACACTTGTTAAGATATGCATGTTTAAGATACTTACAGTATATATGTCAAGATATACATGTAGAAGGCAGGTTAAACCATACCTTATACCAAACTTAATGAAAGGCGAACAGAATTGACAGTTTAGGGTTTGCTTCTACTTAAAACACAATACACATGTGTTTAATTAATTGACAGCTTTTTGTATAAGGAATGGATAAGTATAGAACTAAATATACCGGAAATGACGTTTACAACGACGAGTAAAGTGTGTGGGTTATTCATACTGAATGCACATTGTTAACGTTTTGGACAGCCAAAGGCAAATTGACTATATTTCGACATGCACATGGTTTCATATTCAAATACATGTACTAATATAGTGAACCATGGGTATTTACCTGTCAGTCTAGCTTTGTAGGCAATATTTGAAGCGGGAACACGTAATTTTCAGAAGATAACAATATCATTTTAACGATGATTCTAAAAGGTAAGGATATGCTGATATGCAACACCTCGGACAAATGGCACTTTCATTGTATACATCATGATACAGTAGACAAGTTACCGAAACAGGAAGTACAACTGTCGCATCTCAATCAACTCCTAAACTAGCAATGGCGGCAGTTAAACTTGTCTATCTTCTTGGAAAGAACCACTATTCTCGTAAAAATAGTTTCTTATTCACAAGGTAATGTCTTCTGGATTAATCCCACATCCAAGAATGGATCATGCTTCGATCAGCTAAGACTTTTCCATTTTATCAATCATCATACTTTTAAATGTGAATCGGATTGTTCCCACGTCAACTATAGAAATCAGCTACACTTCTTTTGCCATTTTTTTGGCTGAGCACGCGCTGTTTTAACATTTCCAGTATTGTATTAAGTTAGTGCTCCACTTTGTTCTCGAAGACTGCTTTTCATGATATTAAACAGCGATGGTTAATCTGTTTTTCCTGGATAGAGTATAGATATTGTTGGAGTTTCAATGGATGGTCTTTTAATAATAAACGTATACTGCGTTGTTCATTTAACTGCTAAAAATACATGTTGTTAGTAATTTGTGGACTTGGTTCTAAAATTTATATCTTAATATGAGACGTGAGGACAAGCCAGCGTTCTCCATTTATTAACTCGTCCCACTGTCTGCCGGCGGAACGTTGTTTAATTGATACCATGGATGATTATATTATTATTATAGCTTGTGCGTGATTGTGAGGTATTATGGTTCAATCCAAAGACTAAAATTACTTGAAAGCGTATATATAAATGAACAGTGAATATTCAATAGTATGTATGATAGAAAGACGAATATTCATGAAGTTCAAATTAGAATGGATAGCAGGATGCAACATTGGACAGATATTGATGATCTGAAGTGCTGCAATTTGTTTTTATTGTGGTGTGTTTTTAAGAATACAGAGCTGAGGTTTTAGCTAACCGATGTTTTTAAGCCTACTGTAATGTGTTGATTAATGGGATTTTGTATTTAGTGAAATTTGCTGCTGTAAGCGTATAGATATGGGTTGCAATCTGAATATGTTGTTGTGAACATAACAAAAGCTGTTGGTGTGAACATAATGAGACGTGGTATTGTAGACATAATGAGACGTGGTATTGTAGACATAATGAGTCGTGGTATTGTAGACATAATGAGATGTGGTATTGAAGACATAATGAGTCGTGGTATTGTAGACATAATGAGTCGTGGTATTGTAGACATAATGAGTCGTGTTGTGGTGGACATAATGAGTCGTGGTACTGTAGACATATTGAGTCGTGTTATTGTAGACATAATGAGACGTGGAATTGTAGACATAATGAGACGTGGAATTGTAGACATAATGAGTCGTGGTATTGTAGACATAATGAGACGTGTTCTGGTGGACATAATGAGTCGTGGTATTGTAGACATAATGAGACGTGGTAATGTAGACATAATGAGTCGTGGTATTGTAGACATAATGAGACGTGGTATTGTAGACATAATGAGTCGTGATATTGTAGACATAATGAGTCGTGGTATTGTAGACATAATGAGTCGTGATATTGTAGACATAATGAGACGTGTTGTGGGGGACATAATGAGACGTGGTATTGTAGACATAATGAGACGTGGTATTGTAGACATAATGAGTCGTGGTATTGAAGACATAATGAGTCGTGTTGTGGTGGACATAATGAGTCGTGATTTTGTAGACACAATGAGACGTGTTGTGGTGGAAATAATGAGACGTGGTATTGTAGACATAACGAGACGTGGTGTTGTAGACATAATGAGACGTGGTATTGCAGACATAATGAGACGTGTTGTGGTGGACATAATGAGCCGTGGTATTGTAGACATATTGAGACGTGGTGTTGTAGACATAATGAGACGTGGTGTTGTAGACATAATGAGACGTGTCATTGTAGACATAATGAGTCGTGGTATTGTAGACATAATGAGTCGTGTTGTGGTGGACATAATGAGACGTGGTATTGTAGACATAATGAGACGTGGTATTGTAGACATAATGAGACGTGTTGTGGTGAACATAATGAGACGTGGTATTGTAGACATAATGAGACCTGTTGTTGCTAACATAATGAGACCTGGTGTTGCTAACAAAATGAGACGTGTTGCTGTGTACATATTGAGACGTGTTGTTGTGGACATAATGCGACGTGTTGGTGCTAACACAGTGAAACCTGTTGTTGTGGAAATAATGAGACGTGTTGTTGTGGACATAATGAGACGTGGTATTGTAGACATAATGAGACCTGTTGTTGCTAACATAATGAGACCTGGTGTTGCTAATAAAATGAGACGTGTTGCTGTGTACATAATGAGACGTGTTGTTGTGAACATAATGCGACGTGTTGGTGCTAACACAATGAGACCTGTTGTTGTGGAAATAATGAGACGTGTTGTTGTGGACATAATTAGACGTGGTATTGTAGACATAATGAGTCGGGGTATTGTAGACATAATGAGTCGTGTTGTGGTGGACATAATGAGTCGTGGTCTTGTAGACACAATGAGACGTGTTGTGGTGGACATAATGAGACGTGGTATTGTAGACACAATGAGACCTGTTGTTGCTAACATAATGAGACCTGGTGTTGCTAATAAAATGAGACGTGTTGCTGTGTACATAATGAGACGTGTTGTTGTGGACATAATGCGACGTGTTGGTGCTAACACAATGAGACCTGTTGTTGTGGAAATAATGAGACGTGTTGTTGTGGACATAATGAGACGTGTTGTTGTGGACAAAATGAGACCTGTTGTTGTGGACATAATGAGATGTGTTGTGTAAACATAATGAAATGAGTTTCGTGGACATCATACAATCTGTTGTTATGGACATAATGAGATGTTTTGTTGTAAACATAACTATATGTGTCACTGGAAATGGTGATTTGTTGTTTAAAGCTTTCCGAAATATGGATGTTGTATTCTCCTAGATATGTTGTTGTCAGTTTGTACTCTAGTTAAATGCTTCGAACTTACAGTTTTGCCGGTAATAATGGGACGAGAAAAAAGAAAATAATATGAATCATGCTTTAGAGAAACAATAAATGATTATTCTTTCACTAAAAATGCTCAGATGAGTTTATTAGATACTTATGAAAAAGAAAAGAAATATTCCACTAGAAAATCATCAACTTGTAATGAGTTCAAAACAATCTATGCTTAAATTACGTGTAATACATGGTATTATTTATCTTAATGTAGCATCGTATCCATGTATTAGCGTCTGTATGATGGGTTAATTGAATCAGTGGTTATATGTCCATGTACCACCGTCTCCATGGCGCAGTGATTTACTCATTAGTTACATGTCCATGGATAAGTGTCCTCAAGATGAAATGATCGACACAATAGCCTCAATGGCATGTCAAAGTACAGCTATTTCTGGTGTACCAGGTACCGTTGTTTCTGTGATATCTTTCCATTATAAGACAAGTTTTGTAATCAGCGCTTAATCAAATAAAGGTAGCCCCGTAATGACATGACATGACATGGAGATAGTCTCTACTAGGGGGGTCGATATAGTAATAGGAGAACAGCCAGGATAAACCAGTTAAAGACACCGTAAACATAGCTGAGTTGACAATGTTAACCCAGCTCTGATTTCTAAAACAAAAAATGATAAAAATTGATTTTAAACAGGCACGTATAAAAGTTACATTTTAAACACAGATTTTTTCAGTCGCTTTAATATTTTCAGTGATGTCCAAGTCATTATCGTTGGTTCATTTATCCTCGTCATCCTCTGCTTGTAGTGTTACTGACCCGCTTTACCCCACACCATTCTCAATGTCCTACACAAGGTGGCATTAAATGGTTCATCAAGTCCTACATTTGCGTGTGTTTCTGGTCAATTCATATCTCACCATTTATCCCTTCTAGCACGATTTATGACACGGTTAGATAATCGTATTGCGCATGTAAGAATATACGAACGATTTCTCACCGATGATATAATTGACATATCGGCTAGTGAAACGTAGGTAGTCGGTTTTGAAAGATTATGCTATTATTTAAGTTTATCTGCAAACATTACCTTCTCGTATAATTCAATTCACAGTTTTTTGGCAAAATGTATACTGCAAATCTTTACATTATGGAAATCTTTAAAGTTGGGAACGAAATTTTTGATAATCGAGACTACCCGATTTTAGTCCTTTTTTTTTAAAGCGACGTTCAATTATTTATTTATTTATTTATTTTTCATTTTTCTCTAAGGTTATCAGAAATATTAATGGTATTAATTTATCTGTTGTGATGGAGAAATAATTGATAAATTAATTCTAGCCAAAATGTGGTAAATGTTGTATAGAAATATCTATTAGTTCATAATACGTTGTCCTATTTTATGTTTGTTTTTCTTCCATAAAAAATTGCCTTGTTTATCTGAATCTGAGATAAGTGTTGGTTCCTTAACTCCATATTCTTTAGATGTATTTGTAGACTTAAAGAGTGTGTACAATTTAATTAAAATTCAATTAAATGTTATAAAAGTTGAATAATATTCCAGAGAGTATTGAACGTCCTACTGTCAAAAAAAAAGAGTTTATCTAGAAAAAAGACTCTGATGGACTTAACTTCACGAGAATTGTCTTTACGGACCGCTATTGAGGAAACTGGGATATAGTCAAACACCACCGACGAAATCCCTCCGACTTAAACCCACTCTATGTGAAACCCAAAATTTGAAAATGAACAAGGATTTGTTCGTTTAATAACCCTATAGATAGACGGAAAAGGAGATCATTTGGTTGAGACACCATGCTGGGTGAGACACCATGCTGGGTGAGACACCATGCTGGTTGAGACACCAGCAATGTTGACTCGTTTGTTTTCGTCAGGTGAGAAATGCTGTCGGTGAGAGATTGTTCTGTATGATTTTCTATATGAAACTAAATTTTCCTAATTTCCTGCATTCATCAAGTGGTCCTGGTTTCGGTCGTGTCGTCTTATAAGTTGCACCGCAATGTATATCAATCGTTCTGGAACGATCTGACAATAAAGCGATGTCTTTGTTGTGGTTGTGTTCTTTATTTCCTTCCTAGTCTCACTCGTGTATTTCTAACTCTTTATTTCCTTCCTAGTCTTACTCGTGTGTTTCTAACTCTTTATTTCCTTCCTAGTCTTACTCGTGTATTTCTAACTCTTTATTTCCTTCCGAGTCTAACTCGTATATTTCTAACTCTTTATTTCCTTCCTAGTCTTACCCGTGTATTTCTAACTCTTTATTTCCTTCCTAGTCTTACTCGTGTATTTCTAACTCTTTATTTGGAAATCTAACTGTTCATTCACATTAGATAATAAAACCATATTGTGTTGATGGATAGTATTGACATGCCCAAACTCTAAGCAAGACATGGTAGGTTTGTTGCTAAAATACCAATGAATTCACAAAAAGAGTAGATTGAATCCACCAGTCTGTAATATTTCATAGCATTTGTTGATTTTCAATTGTCTGCATGTGTTCAAGAAGGCATTTCCAATGTCGGTAACCCTTAATACAAGTATTTGTTTGTCCAGTTTCCATGAGCTTTCTATGTTTTCCTCCATAAGTATCATATGGATTATTCTTCACGTGGAATGTTATGATTCTGTAATGTTGACACATGTGGTTTATGATTCCGTGTTAGTCACTAGACAATAATAACAGTTAGTGTTTGTCCTGTAATTCAAATCCACTTCCCGTATTTATTTTCAATACTGATTACGATCTCAACAAATACGAGAGGAGGTTGTTACCTCTAGATGTGTCGCGCTGTCTCGGGGAACTCATTAATACGCGCCACAGCACTCGTGATAGCAGCACAGGTGACAGAGAGAATACCTGTTAATCATACGTACAATCCGTAGCTGATCACAACACCAAAGGATGATGTTTCGCCTTATAGAAAATGTGGGTTACCTGGACTTCTCTTGGATTAAAAGACCAAAGAAGGAGAACGAAAGGTAACATTGTTTATATTTACATACAAGTGATACATTTTATGCAAATTATGCCGAGATATATCGAAATAGTTTGTATGTGTTGCTGTTACCTGCGGGTACAACCTATATCCACCAGGTGTAAGGTGTATATAGAATACTTTGAGTTATACAAAACCAAGCCTAGTTACATGCATGTACAGAATGTTATTTGATACGTTTCTATCTATAAGGGTACTTTTCATTTAAGAACAATAACGTTTTGACCAGTTTTTTGTTTTATTTTCTCATAAAACACTGTTTGTCTTTACTTGAATCGCGTCCATCATTTACATATAATCTAACGAGCAAATCAAATTTAAGTTATATAGGTTATATGGCGATAAATAGTTTTAAATGTCCATGTGACGGTAAAATTATAAATAAAACAAAACACGAAGACTAGTAAAATCGGCTAGCGCTTTCGCCCATCTTAGGACTCTTCAGACGATTTAAAACATAATAAATGGAGTACACATACTTAAGACGTCAAAAATGATGACGTCATAAACAACGTACACATAATGGGGACGTCTAGAAATTGCGACGTCCTAAAAAGATTACATGAATGTACTTGCATTAAATGCGTCAATGAAATATATGGAAAAAGAAACGGAGCATATTACAAATGCTCAAATGAATACATTGTTCAATGGTAAAAGTTAAAAACATCTGATAATAAAAATGAATTTCAAAGCACAATACTTAGTTCATCCGAACATATTAAGCATACGGAATTTGTAAATTTAAAATTGATGAGAGGTGCTCGAAATTTTCCGCGTTCAAGCCCGGTTTTAGAATGTTGACAAACATGTTCTCTTTTAACTCTCTTGCAATAGTTTCTGATGTGTTCATTTGGTAAATTGGTAAAACTAAAACTGATCATTTGAACACTGATGAAAATGTTTGTTAACTAATAAGAGCGCAGCTCTACTTGCGCCGAAGGCGCAAGAAGCGAAGCTCTTTTCCGGTAACATGTGTACGAACAATTGAAGTCATGGTAACGTCGAAATACTATGCTTCCAAAATCCTTCGTCACGGAAGTAGCTAGTATAGAGTTACCGCTGTCCCATTTTTACGATGCTGTTACACGCGCGCCCCCTGGTGAGTAGTGTCGCGGCGGGAACCATTAGGTTGTTATCGTGTCGTATGGTCAATTACATGTATATATATTGATGACGACAATGAACACAGAGTAACTGTTTCTCTTTGACCAATTCATTATCATCATCAATTAGCTTAAAGTGTATTTTAATTACCACGCTAAATGCAACTTGTGAGAAACATTTAGTTATATAGAGATTTCAATGATGAACTTTTGTATAAACAGCTAATAACCTTGGAAGATACAAAGGTGACCCATTCCTCTGTTATAATTATGAACATTGACGTGTGTATGACGTCTATAGGCTTTTCTTTCTTTACACAGTCGCGTTTTGCACGAGAAACCTAATTCTACAGTTCGTAACCGTATTCTTGGTATCACGATGATAGTGATGTCAAATCAGAAGTAAGTCAATCCATTATATTTCGTCATGTTTACCAAAACAATGTTGAAAAACAATAACAGAACATGCGTAATGTCAGAAATGTTAGTAATCTGGTAGAAAATGTACCCACATATGTCTGCATGTCGGCCGGCTGTTGACACTTGATACAACCGAAGGCCAAACCCGTATGTATAGGAACAGCGAGTTCCTACTAGTGCAGATCTTCAGACAATCTCGGGTCGCATAGGGGTACGTGGAATTCCCATGAAAGCACAGCAGTGACATTTAGGCGACTTAGGGTTTTAAAAAGCAACATCTTTCTTTCTTGTGCAATAACGTAATAAAATGTCATTTTTCTATATAGTTCTATTGGCCTGGACGCCACTTGTAGATCAACATCTATCAATTAATTCTTCTTGTGTTTTTTCTAATTTTCAAAATATATGAGAAATAATCCATTCCTCCTGCTATTAGACGGTACGAGATAACATTAAATCTGAAAGTTAACAATATTTCACCGACAATTATATTTCTTGATATCAAATTTTTGACGTCTTTTACATTGTATTGATGTTCTTGGTTGTAATAAGTTTTGTAAAAGGCTGTAATGGGAATCAAAGTGTTCAAATTGAATTTTGTGCAAGTTTTAATGTTCAAACGAAGCATATACATTTCTCTACAGTGTATTTTTCAGTTACATTCCAAACATCATGGACTTGCGAATATGTATATTTCCCAACTGACAGAGGCTAGCACTTCCCTATACGTTAAATAATAGTATTCATTAATAAGGCAACTGATAACAAAACTGTAACTTAAGATGGAATTAATTCAGTCTTCTGTCACTGTGACGAAATTAACTGACACATGTTACTGTTCAACAAAAGAATAGGAACGGTACACATTAAATAGGTCAATATAGAAAAACGTAAAAAAAAAATGAGTTTGGCTTGATTGTGTTTTGGTCAATATTAGAACAGACCCTTAATACTGAATTAAGTGTAATTACATCAACAGGGGGAACGGTTGAATTAATTCTAAAAAAAACAAAATAAACGATCGTTTAATTGACGATTGGCATCAAGTAAGACACGTTTATAAAGTTTACAATTATGAAGCTAAGTTCATGTTCGTGTTATTAAGGATAAACATGACTTGAGAGACAATGATGAAATGTGATAACCTTGTTCGTGAGGTCTTGTCTGGTATGACGTAGCAACATGCTGAGTAGTAGTATATGTCCAGTGTGATAAACATGTCCATGAGGTCTTGTCTGGTATGACGTAGGAACATGCATGAAATGTGATAACCTTGTTCGTGAGGTCTTGTCTGGTATGACGTAGCAACATGCTGAGAAGTAGTATATGTCCAGTGTGATAAACATGTCCATGAGGTCTTGTCTGGTATGACGTAGGAACATGCATGAAATGTGATAACCTTGTTCGTGAGGTCTTGTCTGGGATGACGTAGCAACATGCTGAGTAGTAGTATATGGCCAGTGTGATAAACACGTCCGTGAGGTCTTGTCTGGGATGACGTAGCAACATGCTGAGTAGTAGTATATGTCCAGTGCGATAAACATGTCCGTGAGGTCTTGTTTGGTATGACGTAGCAACATGCTGAGAAGTAGTATATGTCCAGTGTGATAAACACGTCCGTGAGGTCTTGTTTGGTATGACGTAGCAACATGCTGAGTAGTAGTATATGTCGAGTGTGATAAACATGTCCGTGAGGTCTTGTCTGGCATGACGTAGGAACATGCTGAGTAGTAGTATATTTCCAGTGTGATAAACATGTCCATGAGGTCTTGTTTGGTATGACGTAGCAACATAGTGTGAGGTCTTGTCTGGTATGACGTAGGAACATGCATGAAATGTGATAACCTTGTTCGTGAGGTCTTGTCTGGGATGACGTAGCAACATGCTGAGTAGTAGTATATGTCGAGTGTGATAAACATGTCCGTGAGGTCTTGTCTGGCATGACGTAGGAACATGCTGAGTAGTAGTATATGTCCAGTATGATAAACATGTCCGTGAGGTCTTGTCTGGTATGACTTAGCAACATGCTGAGTAGTAGTATATGTCCAGTGTGATAAACTCGTCCGTGAGGTCTTGTCTGGTATGACGTAGCAACATGCTGAGTAGTAGTATATGGCCAGTGTGATAAACACGTCCGTGAGGTCTTGTCTGGTGTGACGTAGGAACATGCTGAGTAGTAGTATATGTCCAGTGTGATAAACATGTCCATGAGGTCTTGTTTGGTATGACGTAGCAACATAGTGAGTAGTAGTATATGTCCAGTGTGATAACCTTGTCCGTGAGGTCTTGCTGGTATGACGTAGGAACATGCTGAGTAGTAGTATATGTCCAGTGTGATAAAAACGTCCGTGATGTCTTGTCTGGTATGACGTAGCAACATAGTGAGTAGTAGTAATTCGTGCAAAGAACGTTTTTGTGCGAAGTTTTGTACAGTTTTGAGCTTTTCTTAACTAATTCATAAAAAGCACATGTTATGTGATACGGAATTTCATCAAGTGGGGAACGTTCACCAAAAAACTGAATGTCTCACTTCGATTTGGTATGTTTGTTCATTATTGTCTCAACGTGATACTTGGGAAATGAACTACTGCAATAATGATTGTTTTGGTTATCAGCATCAACGCCACTACGCATACTATTTGATTACACAGGACAAGTCCATCAATAAATAAGTAACAGGAAAACAACTTTCTCGAACTAACTTAGGTATTAAAATAATGGCATTCAAATCAAAACAAAATTACTATCAAATTAATAAATAAAAAAACAAGAGCATAGAAACGGTTGAGAGAGTCAGCGAAGTATGTAGATATATTTGAGTATCATTTGTTTTTATAGATTCGACATAAAAAGGGAACAATTTATAATTATTGGCCTCAATGATGCAATGAAAAGAAGAGTTAAATAATATCAAACATCATCCTTTTTGATGACACCATCACCATGTTAATCAATAATAATTAAAACAACATAACTTTGCAGCCTTTTTTACAATTTTGAAATAGTTTGGCAAATACCTGTATCAATGACAAAGGTGATAAATGTGTATAAACACTTTTTATCAAGTTTGTGTAAGGTATTATGAATCATGGCTTACGAGATATATTGCTAGAATAGCGGCTGGGACATTGTATAAAGACATAAACGGACCTTGACCATTGGTCATATTTATAACCGGCCCTTGACCATTGGTCAAATTTATAACCGGGCCTTGACCATTGGTCAAATTTATAACCGGACCTTGACCATTGGTCATATTTATAACCGGACCTTGACCATTGGTCAAATTTGTCTCTATACAATGTACCAGCCGCTATTCTAGCAATATATTGCGTAAGCCATGATACATAATACCTAACATAAACTTGATAAAAAGTGTTTATACACTGACCCTAAACACAAACAAATAAGGTTCAGTTACCTGTAGGTAAGGGTCATTTACAGGTGTGTTTTCTCGCCTGTCATTAGCTTCTTGGAGGTTTTTTTTTATTAATTAGTTCTTCGGATTGGAAAACAAGCCGTATGGTCTGCAATGAACGCAGAAGACACATTTGTAGAGTTCAATATGACGGTAGATGCTATAACAAATGGATGTCTACCTTAAAAAGGACTAAAGAATTGTCGAACATGGGCTAGCACTTGGCTGCTATGTGTATAAAAGGTGTATGTTTAACGACATACACATTTTATACACATAGCAGCCAAGTGCTAGCCCATGTTTAACGGCATACACCTTTTATACAAATAGCAGCCAAGTGCGAGTTCATGTTTAACGACATACAACTTTTATACACATAGCAGCAAAGTGCTAGCCCATGTTCGACAATTCTTTAGTCCTTTTTAAGGTTGACATCAATTTGTTATAGCATCTACCGTCATATAGAGTTCAATATGACGGTAGATGCTATAACAAATTGATGTCAACCTTAAAAAGGACTAAAGAATTGTCGAACATGGGCTAGCACTTGGCTGCTATGTGTATAAAAGGTGTATGTCGTTAAACGGAAAAAAATGTTCATTGAATTCTTCGCATAGAATTTTATTTACAACATGAAATATAAAGGTAATCTGTTTATTAACATCTTGACCAAGTAATACTCCACAACATACCAGGATAATTACGAACAAAATACTGCTTTTGATGTACTGTATTTCCAGATGTGTCATTCTGCACGATGTCATGCGTCATCCCGATTTCAAGCTGACATAATATTGGGATGTCTATTCATCTGTTTCTTTTGAACGTAATTGCCAACTCGTTCAACTTAGATATCAGAATACGTTAAGAAGAAAAACGGGAGCATTCGATGACAGTGATAGAAATAAATAAGAAATTATCAAACTTCCTCATATTAAGTGTTACTTGACAGTAAATGTAAGGTATCTTTCTATTTCAGATTAATGTTTCGACGTCTCTATACGAAATAACTATTACGTTTCCACTAACGAATGTTACTTAGGAAAACCTGTTAGATCTAAACAAAAGAAAGACATAGTGTTATTGCACCGGACATACTTGATTACATTAATAAAATTTCATCAACAATACTTGAGACCTATATTTTGACGTAGAGAATCTGCTGTAAAAAATCATAGTGACATTTCGCTCAATTGCACTCTAATACTGCAGGCAGTCAGGGGGACGGGAAACATGTTTACCCATACCGCCCCTTAGTGAATGATAAAATGGGGTCATACAGATGTCTCAGCTGATGGCCCCCTCCGTCTCTGTTCATCGAATCCCCTACTCTCCTAACCAAGATGGATTCTTTGATTTTCCAGTTGTCCTCCCTTTCAAGTACTTTCGAGTTGTTCCAGTCTATAATGTGGCTGTGTGTGTTAGTATTGTCTGTAATGGCCGATTTATTGTATTGTCACTCCGATGTTTTCCTTGTTTTTCTAGTGTAGACTTGCTGTGTCATGGCTTTAACGTCTTTTAGAGTGCAATTGGGTGAAATGTCTCTATGACGTTTGACAGCTGACTTTACTGATTCGGCCCACTGTGGCTTAGTGAGTTGTTTTCAGCGGTTAAGAGTAGAGACAGTTTTCGGAAGCTCGTAAAATTAGTTTTTAATTTCTGTGTGTGTTCAAAACAAACTAAGTTTTTGTAATTCATACCAAATTGATTATACTTACTACGAATATATCATTTCCTCACTGTGCTGTCGTCTTTATGTTCCCTTTCTACGTAGCGTTCTCTATGTATAGATCTATCATGTCCTCACTATAATGTAGTACCTATCTCCCTCGTTATATTACGTTCCTTTTGTACAATAAGTTTGTAACATATCTTTTATAAGTACGCGGTCATATTGACATATGAGCTACCATTTCCCAACTTCCAAACGGGATTGGGCTCATAAACATGCTTAAGTGCCTCTGTTGGCTTTGATCCTAATTGTTTGGATATGGGGGAAATAGAATTTTAATGAAATATCGAGAATAGATGGATGTGTTCTTATCTACGCTATAATTACCAATGAAGTGCTCGATATGTTAAAATATGCACCAGTGATGTATCACTGCATTTCAATGAATCCAATAGACCTACATTCTCCTTTGAATCGTTTAAATTGCGTAATTGCTACCGATTGAAATAGATTGTGTCCTTGGCAACGTCAATGTGCTTTTAAGTGATAAAAATATATGTAATAGCTTTTCAGTTGACAATGCTTTATCGCTAGAGCCTCATTCCTTCCTACCACTGAACAGCCAAAACATAATATATCGATGTGTTCCAAAACATTCCACACCCAGCTGTAAAAGCCTGCCAACAACTCTCACGTTCCATATCACAATTGTTTGACTGTGTTCTCGTAATGATGCTATTGAATTATTGCGATTTTTTTATACCTACAAAACCTGGCAAAAATCTATAATTCAAAGTGCTTCCGGGGGAAAAGCCTCAACCGAGAGTACAATCCACAGTCCCTAATCTGCATTTATAACGTGTCGAAGCGCACGGATGTATTGTTACATTGTCTTTGCCGCTGGAACTTTTAAATTCAAAGCGTTTGCCTCATGTTTATATGCAATACGGAATAAGGATGTTTGCTCGTTTTAGGTATTGTACAAGGTCACCTCGCCGTCGTGTCCTAGATTATTCAATGGAGAGTTGCTGTAGACAGTCATGTCTACGTGTATGTAGATAAGGAGAAATGGGTAGGGAGGGGATGGCGTGGAATAAGTGCCAGGACCCCAATCAATTGCTATCCAATGAGATCTGATTATTGTATTAGAGACCACGCGTTCCTCTGAAGTGGCCATCTGTCTCATGGATACGATAGCCACTCGAAGAATGTGCCGTTTCCGGGCCGTGACTCCAGGCTAATGTAACAGGGCAGGGATATTTACACGTACACGCTGCCTTTGCGCCCATATAATTTCTCTTACAGACATATGTCATCCTTGCCAAGAACTAGTGTATTTCTCTGAAGACTCTAACGACATCGTGCCATTATACGGGGTGTAGGTCCGCCACTGCTAGCGAACACGTACTAAGCACGACAGCATACCAATCCACGGAAGGTTTTCCAATGACATTTTATTACAAACAAGTGATATAGACAAAGTTACGATACACATTTTGATACGTCGACGTCGACACTTCATGATATACAAATTACATGCTTGATAAAGCTATGCTTAGCACCATTTTACTTGTGAAAAGTGTAACTGATATTCGGTGTATTTCTTGTTAAACGTTCAAAGACTGATTCATATTATTCTGAATAGCTGTTACATACAATCTTTGATTGCTTAGTGATCTTATCACTTTAAAAAAAAAACGTGACGTTTTCGTGATATATACATATGTATGACGTATCGCACGGCACGCGCAATACTACAGTCTGCATCGGTTGATTGTATGTCTTTGTTTACTATCAAGAGCATTGCATAAAAGCAGGAGACGATTCCATTATATTTGATACCTCTTTTTAGCTCCTCGGAATTACCTCATTACTTAATAGTCATTGTCTGTGATATATTTGAAGTAGGTACAAACAGGTCGTGCCCATAGCCCCTACAAATTATTCTGACGGTCAGGTTACGCTTTCGTCAAACGCAGACCAACTATGGTGTAAAAGTCAATTTCAATTGGAAGATAATCTACAGGATTGTTTTCATAGACGGCGTAATGTGTAGTTAAGCAGTAGCGTAATCGTCACAATTGCCTCATAGCTCAGTTCAGCAAGCCTGCCAATGCGGTGTTGCTGGTGAAGCGCCCAGTGCTGACTAAGTGGCTTAATGTAACATTATCTGACACCCATAAATTGCTTCTCTGGTTTCGTGATAGTATAGAAAAGAGTACTCGTGCCAAAGGAACAGTACATTATTGAGGAAAAGGAACAGGACATCTATAACAACCATTTCAATGGACGCCTTGAAAGGACTGCTCCAGAGTATGGAGAGGTATGTATGTCATCACATCAGGACAATCTGCTGCATGTCGCCAGTGGGTTGTCTCTACCTTTCAGTATCACGTTATGTTACATGTATATTTGAGTATGTAAATTGTTTTACAAATTTATGAGCGTACGTACATGTCGTACATTTCTATTTGTGGCCTGTCATTGTCTTACATTTGAGTATCGCCCTTGCCTAGTCAGGCTTATTTGGAAATGTTTATTTCCTTATAACATTGTTTTAGTTTGTATAATATCTGGCATGAGTATTGTCGTATATCTCGCAAGGTTATTTGAGAATGAACATTGGTTAATATGTGATATTCTTACAATGAAGATGAGTATGAACAGTGTCTTACACATAGTTTTAAGTGGGTTATGTCATGTCAGGCATTCACGGTACAATCTGTGCTCTTTTCTTTTCGATACATTGTTCTTCATGGAATTGCATGAATGAATCAGCCTTTAGTACTACTTTCTCAGTTTTGTAAACAACATGTTATATTATACCGGTAATATTTACCACAAGGTAAATGCACTTTACTCTATATTATTTATCAATTGAATAACGGAACGGACCTATTAATTGTCTCTAATATGTGATCTACATTGTCACTGAAAGGACACACAAAACGTTTTTTTCATTATGGTATCGGTTTGCTTAAATTATAGGAATTCTGCACTTATGTGGTTTGCCCGAATTATTGGGCTGTATGATAACAGTTATAGCAGTGAAGTGGTATTCGATATAAACTATATATACCTATTCCGTCTTTTTGATGACGTTACTCTCACAAACAAATGACGTGACAAGCATTACCTGCTCACAAGAGAAGATAACTCTGCAATACGCAAAGACGGATTATACTTATGGTAACCTACAACCTGTGTTAAGGTCAGCAAATTGTCTTTGAAGTAAAGGCTGGTTTTTAATAGCAAAGTTTTCAAACGTGATATTACGACTTTTTACGTCAAACTTTAATATAACTGATTTCACTTATTTTTAATATATCGACTGCCTTTATGTCTGACGAAAAATCAGTGAGCATTTCCTTTTTATCAATTATGATATCACCATATTGAAACATTCTAAATGATTAAAATCAGGAAAATGGCATATGAAAATTTAGATTTTAAAAGGTAATTGTTACATAAAGACAATGTGTACAACTTAATAAATGGGTACTAGTGTCCCTGTAATTTCGTGTCATTATATGATCAATTTTCACATTTCCGACTGATGCAGTTTTCTTACTTCCTTTTAATAATTGTATTGTGTTTGACTTCAAAATCACCATGCATCCTCTTCTACCCTTATTGATCCAATTTTCAAAATGCAAATTATCAACATTTTTCTCTTTAGAATGTGATATTCAGATAACACGAATATGTATCTACAGAAATAAGCGTAGCAAAAATACAAAAACATTTGGTTACATTTATCTGGTCGCAATTAAATAATGACAGAAATGAAACATATATTCCATTTGAGGGCATTAGTATCATTAGTTCGGATATAAAGGTGTTTTTTTTTGTCATTGTCAGCAAATTTCCATTGGTCGTGAATGACGTTATTGATTCCGCTGTGGCGATGTTTTACCTGAGATAATCAGTGTCACCGACATTTCAGCGATAACCAGCATCATATCACCGACCTTAGTTAAGACATTATCCTTTGTGTCCTGGTGATTAATTAAAGGTATAATGGTGTGCTAGCTCAATCGCATTGATCGATAACATGCACTGTTTCAATTGGGAGTAATATGGGACTGTCACACAAGCAGTGATCAATTCCAACTTGCGTTCGGTACTGCCAAACAACTTGTGAAAGACGTTCCTTGTCTTCGACGCTTCTTAACGTGTAGGAGACATTCCTTGTGATTTGAACTGCCCACCTTGAGAGAAACGTTGTTGAAAACATTCTTTGTCTTCGACACTGCTTAACTTTCGGGCGACGTCCCTGGTCTTCGGCACAGCTACAGTCATGTAACTTACCCTTGAGAGACGCTCTTTATCCTCAGCAGAGCTTAACAAATGCAGTTTGATCATTTTGTTTTGATCAGAAAGATTCCTTGCTTACAGTAGAAAATAAAATATAATTCCTTTTCTGTGAAGACTACTATTGAAACTGTCACATTGTTTACAATCTGAACATATGTGTGTCTTACTAGGCTTTAGATAATGTACTCTAAGGAAACAGTAGAATGGTATAACTCTAAAATAGTTCACGTCTTTGGAATTATTTTTTTAAAGTTCTTGATATTTAGACGATGTCGGTATATAGTGTTGATTTATCTGAAATGAGTGTTTCATATCAAATTTGTATGCATTGAAAAAAGGAATAAAGCTAAAACAAGTCTCACTAACTTATTTAAAATTTATATTATGATTGACATATATCCTGTTCAATCACACGGTGCCCTGATCCGTTGTTTACAGTATCTCTTAGCTTTTGAGGTCCATATGACAATATCGTTAACAACTTTATTTAGAAACGTATGGATCTGAAACATATAAATGAAAGAACATCGAGTTTAAAATCAGATTAGATCCAATGATGGAGCTATATTTCCCATTTCTTACCCATTGCCCGGTGCTACCATAATCCATATAATAACAATTACACTTATATACGTGAAAGCTAATTATTAACACCTCTAACACAGTATTTATATTATTTAGGTCTACGTGAATTATAGTATATATCGTTCAATTAAGTGATACGGATTGACACCTTGTAATACATGTAATTGTCGACAATTCAATTAGACAACATCATGAAGAAATAATTCGTTCTTAAACAATACAAGTATGTGGTACATACATGTATATCATTTAAAAAATGTGATCGTAAGCTGGATTAGACCGGCTAGTGTGGCACAGAAGTTATCAAAACGTCTATTAAAAGTCAATTAAACAGTGGGAGCATGGCCAGTGATGAGCGTATGCTTTTTTTTATTTGACTAGCCATCTTACTTTTAAATATGAAAGAATGATTTCTTCTGTATATGTTTTCTCTTTGAACATTTCTAGGTGTCGCAAGTTTTATTACTGACATGTTTTCTGATATTACTTGGCGATATGTCACGAATTGATTCGTTGTATCTAATTGTGTGATCATTTGAAGCGACTGTTTGTTTCCCTGCAATATAGATTTGATGTTGTCTTTGATGCCGTTTAATCGGATAAAAAGATCATTCCATCTATTTACAAAAGATATCTATTCTGTCTTATTTTTATAGACACCACCATTCCTTTTGATAGTGTCTTCTTGGCATATATAGCTAACCTTGGTCAGAATGACGTGTGCCTTTGGGTAGCACCATCATACAGTTGCGTGACCACACCACGCACCAAAACTAGCGTGCGCACACCGTGCATACATCGTTCACACACCGTCCGCACATCGTCCACACATGGTGCGCAAAACTGTGAGATTTAACAATCGTTCGCCCCGTTGTGCGCTTCTATCCGCACAACTGTGCGATTAAGTACAATTTGTTGGTCAATATTACGAAATGAAATAAATACGGAAGACTCGTATGCAATAATGTACATGTACACTGTATATATTACTGTGATTTCTCATCACAATAATTAAGATTATGTACAAGTGTACCGGTCGTGTTACACAGTATTTCAGTGACCGTTAGACTGTCAAAATGGGTTTGGCTCCTAGGTAACAGAACAAGTCAATAACATTTTGATGAGTGACCGGAGTTTTACCTGGCCTGTGCCTGACACATATAGCTGATGTGTGAAACCGTATGACCGTTATGAAAACACAACTGGCCAATTAGTATTTGTTATTTGTATTCGGTTTGGCTTATAGATCCCCTTCACCTGGATTTTCCCGGGCGGGGACAAGTACGGTCAAGGTTCATGTACGAAGTGGCTACATGGTATGTTTACCTGTACACGGGAACTGTGCTATAATTTTACATTTCGCTTAAGGTCGTTCAAAAAACACCGAAAACACCATTTCTAAATTCAGGAAAGTATAGAGAGAAAATTTAAAGATAAGCTTATAGATGCAGTAAGTATATATAGAACACATACTTAAAAATCAAGTTTATATGTTTAAACACGAAACCGTATATATTGTTAAGGCATTCCTCAATTTACACCAACCACGATTGTTTTCGCAAAACGTTCGTCCATCGTGCGCACAACGTGCGCCCTCCGCACATCGTGTAACGTTGTGCGATCCCACAACTGTACTAATAGTTTTACGTGAAAAGGGTAAAGTCAATTTTTATAGCCAAAATTATTAAAGCGACTGAAAAGAAAATCTGTGTTTAATATGTAACTTTTAAATGCCTGTTTACAATCAATTTTTATCATTTTTTGTTTTAGAAATCAGAGCTGGGTTAACATTGTCAACTCAGCTATGTTTACGGTGTCTTTAACTGGTTTATCCTGGCTGTTCTCCTATTACTATGTCGATCCCACTAGTAGAGACTATCTCCATGTCATGTCATTACGGGGCTACCTTTATTTGATTAACCGCTGATTACAAAACTTGTCTTATAATGGTAAGATATCACAGAAACAACGATACCTGGTACACCAGAGATAGCTGTACTTTGACATGCCATTGAGGCTATTGTGTCGAGCATTTCATCTTGAGGACAGTGATACATGGACATGTAACTAATGAGTAAATAACTGCGCCATGGAGACGGTGGTACATGATTCAATTAACCCACCATACAGACGCTTATACATGGATACGATGCTACATTAAGATAAAGAATTCCTCAATTTACACCAGCCACGATTGTTTTCGCATAACCTTCGTCCATCGTGCGCACAAATGTGCGCAAGTAATGATCGTCCAAATTTTCATCGTGCACACATCGTTCACACACCGTGCACACACCGTGCGCCCTCCGCACATCGTGTAACGTTGTGCAATCCCACAACTGTATGATCTTTACTGTTCCGGAGAGTGTAATGTCTAAGAAGACAAACACAAAACGTGGATGTTGTTGTTGAGATACTTTTGTCCACAAACTCTATGTGTTAGCACCTATCATAGAACAACGGTTCCCGGAACATCCTACCGTATTGTGGAGTTGCTAAGTAACGTATATGTCGTATCCTCTCTAAGCCAAGTCGGTTCCAGCTATGAAAACAATCTGTATAGTATGTGGCAGACACAACCACTACAGTGTGACTAAATTTAATTTTTACCACGCTTTGTGTCCAAAGAATTGTCTACCTATCTCAGTGGCAAACAACCCGAAATGCGATGTTTCTATATTGATATATCTCCCTGTCTCGTCTTAGTGACACGTTTTGAAACCTACCTTGGTATTTATACCAAAACTGTAAAAACATTGTTTAAATCTAAATAAAATAACTTTACAAACCGTGATTTACAATCATACAGAATAGTTATTAAACGGCATTTCAAATAATATCAAAAGGTACAACTACCTCAATAAAAGATACTCAGAGTAAGAATATTTTCCTAGTAGTGATTAGGGGTCCTTTTTTAAATTACTTGAACAATAATAATTAAATACATAACTGACGTACAAAATTATTACAAAGGTACATGTCACCTCTCTGAAGGACACTTTCGTTGAATATGGGATATCAAAATATCATGTATGAATTCAGATGACACGAAAACCAAATATGTTGTAGATGGTGTCATGCACACAACGAGCGTGTAGGTGTTTGTGTTGATTTACCAGAATCCAAAATAATACCGAGAACAGGTATCAATCGTAACATTTGTTGATTAATTAGGTAGAAACATTGTTCTTTTTTTGGACATTTAATTTAACTTTTGTAACATTCTGGTAATTGGTCTACCGCAGTCTTTACTGTGTGACTTTAGGAGATCAATTTTCCTTGCTAAAATCTCGTTTTAATTTTTTTTGTATGGTAGAGTGAAGGTCAGAACTACGTGGAAAACATAAAATGTAAAATTAAAAACAACGATTATATAATTTAGTTTAGTAACTACCTGGTGACACATTCTGTTTAACACATTTTATTTTTGATTAATTGAAAAATAGCAAATAGCAGATTGCATGTTTTAAATTATGTTAGGTAACATTGGACCTAAAATTGGTTGTGTACGCTAACATATGTATATTCCTGGTATATCGGTAAGGTATTATGTCCAGAACATCTGTTCGTTGTCGGCTACAGCGACAGGAAATAAGGGGAATAAGGCCGACACTGGTTTGTGAGTGCAATCATTCGTTAATTTAGATCGCAGGATTCTATGTACAAATGGTTTTCACTGACGGCAGTTTGTTCTTTGACTGGGTATCGATCTATGTAGGCCTTTAGATGGAATACAGGGGGCATAGAGATACAGGGACAATCTAATTTAACGTTGTTTATCTAGCGATCATCTTCCTAACTCCAGCCGGTCAAAATAGTAATTTCCCTATACTAACGACTAAATGCAATTGTTTTAAGCGGGCTCGCTGATTTTCGACCTGACGTCTGTTTAAGGGCCTTTGTGTATACTATGTGTTGTCGGAAACATATGCTGACTTGTCTCACATTTTAATCATTTGGGCAAACAGTTTATCGAATTATTTTATATCGATGTAGTTCTTCGACCCTTTACAACATTTGTCAAAATACACCTTAAATAACCTCCTCTTATAGGTTTAATGTAGAAAAGTGGCTATTGCACCCATCTGAATGTCGTAAAATACTAAACAAGTTTAAATATTCTTTATATTTTTGTATTCCCAAGTCAGTGTTAACGTCTCGGTTATCCAGGACGGTTTACCCTCAAAGTAGCACGTGTTAGACCATAAAATGTATTCATGTCTATGTTCAATTTTCAATGTGTGGACAAGGACAAATCTTATTGGGTAGCTATTAACCAATAAAATGCGTTTAAACTATGACACTTTTTCCCTACTAACGACGTCTCTTGCAGTATAGAAGGATAAAGCTCTAACTTGTTTTATCGCCGTTTGTATGACATTAATATGGGTGTATTTGATAAAAGTCTAATCAGCTTTACGCAATGCAAATGTAGCCTTTAAAATGATGTTATTGTTTTTTTAATTTCAATTCGAATTTTAACCCTAAACTACATTATCAGCGATTCGCAATAATCGTTTGAAGACAAGACCACCAAAAAAAATGTAAAATTGAAGATATTCCACAAAAAAAAATGCATTTTAGAAATTATGCGTTTAAGACTTGTTAAGGTAACCCTGATTTAACCACCTCTATCCTTAATATAATACCAATGCTTTACTTTATATAAAAACAATGTACGTATAAAACGAGTCGCTAGGTTTCAACACCTACTGGTCCCTTTGTCAAGCCATGACTGAGGGAGCGATTTGTATTGTTTAGCTGTACAACAATGTGACGAAATTGTAATTTTGTATGCCACTCGATATGATCGAAGGAATTACTGAAATGAATAACGAGAATGAGACAAATTGTTCCGAAAGGATGAGCGTTATCGTAGACGACACCCGCCACGAATATTCAATAGATCCAAGTAATGTCATGTCGTCAAAGCTTGAAACGAGGAAAGTGACAACTCAACAACACGGCACACTAATAAGTATAAACATCGATCTTCATTTCTTATAAAGAAATTCAACAATTCCCAATGAGATCGACATTGGACCACAAACCTGCTTATATTCTTCATTTAAATACATCTCTAGAAACATTTTGTTGTAAGTTTCTCTGTCAGAAGTCGAATTCTCTCACAGAACTAATGGTATTCGGAGCAAACCATTAAATACCGAATCAACCACTACATGTAAGTATCGTCCGTTGGTAAAGCAGGAATAACACTTCATGTATGAGGATGGGAATATTCACTTTCGTAAAATTAGTACTTATATCGTACAGCTTAGTGGTATGTCATCCCTGTTGGTCATGTTATGTATAAGGATCTAGCTAGGTTGCTGATGTAGAAGAGTGTTAAGTGTCATTGATTTCAAGTTCATGAAGGTATGTGTGATCGACGTGGAATGAGTTGGGAAGGTTTATGTTATCAGTCCTGATAAGCTTTTAATAAATTCAGCCTCAAATGAAAACAATCATTATCACCACAAACAAATGAAGTTATTTAATCACTGTTAACGGCGTAGATAAACCTATCAGTGATGGGATATACATTCCAGTCTATAGCTTTATCGCCTTTATAGATTCATCATTTTATGTACAGATGTAAAATGGGTGATCAGCTAGGTCTGTAATACAGGTCGTAGTCTCGTCACTCGAGGTTTAGGGCATCAATTATGGAAGATAATGGCGTAAACATGTATTGAATTCGGACATCAATTTGTTCAATTCCATTTGATGTGTATAGAAAACAGTATCTATGCTTTTGTTTATTACTGGCTGTGGCCTTGCGACTTTGTTATTCCAGGATTAATGTAAAATAAGTTGATGCTGCAGAGAGAACAGTGGTCTGTGGACTCGCTCATGCGGGATTCTGTAACTGTGGATGTTGTTCTCTCTGGAGACACGTGGTGAAAACATCAACAATATTCGTGTCTGCTTTCCTGCAAATCTCGTCACGTACTCAGGTCAATCGCACTGAAATCAGAAACGATCTTATTTTGTCCGGTTCGATACTTAAATGAGTTACCTCAGCATTGTTCATTGCCTTGTTGAAAGTCTAATATTACAACATCGTATGACGTATAACAAGAATCAGGGTCCCTACTTATTTACTGCCGTATAAGGTTGATCAGTCACGTTTTCCAAACACACATCGTAATAAGTCAGTATCACCATGTTATTATTTTGGATTCTTGTTAGATATTCAAAATGATTTTCACAATTTTCTTGGGAAAATTTTATAAATCCTGTTAAACTAACACACTGTAGCTAGCTTAGAGCCAACACAGTGCCCTACAAATCGATGTGTTACAGTCCTGCCGTGTCGCCAATTCACAAACAGGAAGTAATTATAAACGTTCTCCGCTTGTTTCCATTCCTTCATATATTGTGTGTATATTATAAACGTATTAGCGTATTGAATAAAACACTTTTTAAACAAAATTAATTAGTGTTAAGTATATATCCGGGAGTTGACAGGTGAACAGCACTCAGCAGAGAATTTTATAGAAATATTATTCAGAGGACTTTGTTCTCTATCTCATCAAACACGCTTTCCCTATTAAAATAAAATGCTGTCATTCAGCGCGAAATTTCTATCCATCCAAAATCTCATAAATCGGTATGTGAATAGTTTTTTATGTGTTTTGACCACATAATAGTGCCCGTCAAAAACACACTGCTGCAGATTATATAGCCATTTCTATAGTGGTTTTATTCAACAAGGCTGCATGCAATCCGTTTAACGTTCCTCGTCAATGTATAACCTATTGCTTAAATCTGAACATTTCTAGGCGTTAGTATTACTTCTTCCAAGTATATCAAATCAAATATTTTGTTTTATATCTTTTTATCACATTTATAAGATATTTTCACCAGAAATCATATGAACATCCGGTTTATTTCTGATTGCAGTATTTTTAAAGTCCGGACGTTTGTGTCGAGAAGCAATGCATATAGCTTTTATTTAGAGTATAACCTATTTTGACCTCAGACAAAACAAATGAGGTCTAAGGATGATATTAATCCCTCGTCAATGGTATACAGCATGCCTTACGTAACGATACAATGTGTCCACTTCAATTGATGGATGTCGTGCTGTCACTCAAACTTCCTATCTGACATTTACCGCAGCCAACAACGGCCTTCAAAAACAAATATTCCTATGATTCAGTTTCCCTTCATATCAGAAATACATTTTTAAAAGCCAAGTTTTATATTCAATTTTGGAGTAACTTCCGTCGTTTTCTTTGTATGTTGTTTCATAAAAGAACTAATAGGTTGTCACCTTAGGTCGTAAATAATCAACAATGGATATCTGGCCTAGGGAGCGGTGATTATTTTCTATGAAAGATTGCAAACAGTATTGTGATTTTCAGCGAGGGAACTGTACATGACTCCTGTGGTGTATAATCACTTCCACAGTTGCCGTATGATGAATATATGAATACCAACTTAAAGAGCATGGCCATTGTCATGGACACAGTAGCTGTCTTCATCAGCAAAGGGATACATGTAGCATATAGTTTCTATAAACGAACGACGCTCTGCACAAACACTTATGTATTAGTTCATTAATTTAAGGTGCATAAGAGCGCAATTTCGGCAGCATTTGGGAAACACTGAATATTATGCAACAATCATAAATGACATTTTTACTGAAATTCGTTTTAACTCTATTGTAAAACGTGTGATTTATGTTGCCATGGTCATTGTAAGCTCTAACACCTACTTTGATGTGTTTATTCCTCTAAATTGTAATAAATTGTTTCATTCAATGCAATATCAACCCACAAGAAACTCTCAATAAANAAAAAAAAATTTTTTAAAAAAAAAAAAAAAAAAAAAAAAAAAAAAGAAGAAAAGAGCAGGAACCGAGAAGACATCAGAACAAACAAGATTGCGATGGTTAACACGAATCTAAAGTTAGTGATCCAGAACAGTAAACATTTCCTTGGTCACATGAAGTACACGCCAAGATTATTCTATCTGGTACATAGGGTATCCTGTTCACAAACGCTTACCTACACTATAAACAAGCCTTTCAGCGTGACATAAATACATTGTAACCACAGTATGTGATGATGAATGTATAATTTCCTCAGAGTAGATAACAGTGTCTACGGTAGAAAACCGTGTCTACGTAATGTATTTAGCAACAGGAGGCATCAATCCAGCTCATGGTACGCTGGAGTACCGCATAGACTGTGTTATTGGTAGGAGAGACTGATAGGTTGTCGTACTTTTGGGTAGTGAGTTGTTAGGTAACAGTAATTGTCTCGCTGTAAATGTCAAGATAAAAGCGGGCGCATAGAATCAAATAACTTTGTTATTGAATTAGAATGCATTATGAATCACGATCTAAATTGAATAATGAAGTAACAGTGGAAGCAACCTCATAATCCTTGTTCGATATAGAATAATAATGAATATATTCAGTATTCAAAATAATTTTGTGGGGTTTCAGACTCATTAGAAACAAAACAAATATCTAAGTGTTAAAACTTTAATTCGAAATTATGAGCAAAATATGAACCAAGAAAGTATTTACATGGAAAATCTTCGCATATCTTATATAATATATTTACCGACATGTTTCCTGGACTTGGTTCTCAAAATCTTATATTTCATGAAAAAAGATGTGTTCTAAATAATAAGTCGATGGAAGAACATTTCCTTGACTCGTATTTCCATTCTGAATGTCAGCTTAATATGAAACATATTGTAATGTAATTGTGTAAATATATCGTACCACGCTTTTGCTAATTCTGGAAACATTTATTTTTTTGTTGCTACAAAATGTAATACATTGTACATCAATAGTGCTGATTTGACATCCTGTGTTATTGTTTGGTTTTCTTTGTCATTGACAAATCTCATTCTTTCTGCTCTTTGTAAATGAAATGGACCTTTAAGTGTGGTTTTTGTTCCGATGTTGTGGACATAGCTTGCATTACAAAAAGTCAGCAGTGTTGTGTCGTCGAGGCTGTGATCGCATAAATTCAGTTCTCGGTCAGCTGTTCCAGACAACCAAAACAATTCCCTTCTAGACAAACAACACAATTCCCCTTACGGGAGTGTAAAAGGACAGTGTTTAACGGTTGGTAGCAATTAATATAAGCGTATAAACACAAGAAATAGTGCAAATATTAGCCGCAAACAACACCGAACAAACACGTTGACTTTCATGTGCTAGACTTATTGCGTTTTTCCAGAAGATGAATAAACACTAACGGGTTATTTGGGTGTAATATTATGATTAAATCTCACAACTTAAGCGTCGTAGAGTGGTGGATTGGGAATTCATATTTTGATTTGTACAATTTGTTATAAATGTCTTCTTTTTCGTTCGTGTATGTTATTGCCGAAAGTAGTTTTTACGCACACATGAATCAAACTAAAACGCCAATCTCGCAGAGTCGGGTACATTTGTAGTTACAAACGCCTGTTTCACAGAGTCGGGTAGTTACAAACGCCTGTTTCACACAGTCGGGTAGTTACAAACGCCTGTTTCACAGAGTCGGGTATTAACAAACGCCTGTCTCGCAGAAAAGGGTAGTTACAAACGCCTGTCTCGCAGAGCCAGGTATTTACAAACGCCTGTCTCGCGGAGTCGGGTAGTTACAAACGAAGTGAAAACGCAATCTGACACAGGGTAAGTTACGGACGCCTATCTACCTTTCATAGTGGGAGGGTTAAGAATGAGTTGAAGTGGCTTTCACATTATACATTCATTGAGAAATGAGACATTTACTTTGTTTTAGATAAATAATGGCATCTTGAAAAAAATGAGTTCTGCTGCTGTGTCTCTCATTAAATAATATGCAGTTTTCTCTTTAATTGGACGTTATGATAAAATCTAAGCAACAGGGGTGTCTACTTAAGTTCTTGTTGTCTGTAAAAATGTAAATTCCTGATTTGTCCATTTTTACTAACGATTTGCTTTGTGTAATCTTGTATGTTGACGCAGTGTGTTGCTTTCTTTTTTAACTGTCGCTGTGTTTTTTTTGTTATAACAATGCGATCTATCTTTGTAGTTATTCACGTTGTTAGATCAAGCTGCATGTTTGTTCTTCATTATAGTTATCCATGATTTAAATTTCTGCTGTCATCTGAGGGTAAGCAGATCATTTACAAGGTAAACATAATTTGTTAATAGTAATAATGCAGTTGGAAACACTATCGATAATTCTACAAATATTTTCACTTCTTGCTATTTTTTTTCGATTTCGTTGACGCTTTTTTATTATTTTTTATTTTTATTTTATATCTATAACTCTCCTTATTCCAAAAATGAACATCTAAATCCTCACCACGATTCATAATTAAAGATGTGTTACTCCCCTTCTGAGTTTTAGACCAATTTGGATTCCAATCGTTTGGACCCTAGTATAACCATTTCGTCCTAATGGGTGTAAACAGCTGTATGATGCCATAAGTGGAAGTTTAAAGGTGCAACCACCTGTTTGTGTTTGTGTTCATCTCTTCTCTGCTTTACTCGCACACCCTCGTACATAACAGATCCGTGTAGTACGTCAACATTCATACATACGTATCCATAACCATACTCACAGCTGTGTAGTTGCTGACATGGTACGGTAGCATGAATTATCTCCCTGGAAACATTCGTTACCAAATTTGGCAATATCCATTATGGTATTATAGACTGAACATAGAAGCCTTGAGTATGTTTTTCTCACGAAGTGCCGTCAATATCACCTCAGGCGTATTAAGATAGCTTCGATATTAAAACATATAACATACGGAGATCAGTGAATTATTGGGTGCAATCATAAAAAGTCCCATAGTGATAAGGCTGGAATAAATGCTCAAATTTTCTAGAATCAATGTCTGCCGTATTTTAGAGGTCACTATAAAGACAATGGCAAAGCCCATTAAATCAAATAGTACTAGATAATTTCCGCGGAAAGACATGTGTTTTGGATTAAGCAAGGAAACCACTGAGTGAATATTTCGTTAAATTCAAAATCAATACAATTTGCGTGTAACCTAATTAAATAGGTAAATACCTCAGTTAACGTCCAAGGAAATGAATCCATAGCTGATTTTGAATAATGAATATTCTTGTTTACAAAACGATTTTTCAATAGAATGTAATAACGGTACAGGTTACGCCTTCTTATTGCTATAAGGCTACTCCATCCAGCTGATACAAAACCCACTCTGAAACAAAACATTACAATTGAAACATAATATTTGCACATCAAAATATCAATTCCAAAATCAATTTTTAAGAAATTATTTCATATAAAAGTATAAATTCAGTCGGCTTTTACAAAGATTATTTAGGAACAAAATGTACACATGACTAACGATCGCTCACTACAAAATGTATTTAAAGTCTTGCCCATCGAGGCACGACGGAGCGATAGAATAATGAGTAATTACTACGCTGGAACTGTATATAAGTCTACCAATATTCCATCTGACCCCTGTGACCTTGTGTTAACGACATGTCCTTCAGAGAGGTACCAGTTTATCAGAAAAACGTATTACTTGCAACTTCTTTAGATAGAAATCGTGAATGGCTGGCTTAGATCGAGATCGTAAAAGTGGAGTTGCGTATGTGGACGTAGGTTTAGTGGCTACCTATTTACTAACGCTGATTGCCATTGATCGAGTAACCTACAGCTCAGACTAGGCTTGCATCTGTGCGGGTATTGGTTGGGAGCAACTCAGTGGAGTTGTTCCGATGTCAAATTGCGTTTAAAAGCATGCCTCGATAGTTATGTATTACAAATTTGTGTTGACTTCCGCGTTTGGTATAGATTGCATTTCCTGATTTGATCACTTCCGGTGAGTTCTGTTACCATGACGTCATGAGATGACCCATTAATCGAGGATAACACAGCATCAATGGGAATGTTGACTTCCGGTCGCAGTAATTGCATGTGCAAAGAATTCATAGTGTACGATTACCTTGCTTGTATGTAGGTGTCATATTCGGCCATCGTAATAGGAAAACATGGCGCTGTTTTTCCATGATAAGTAGGACATCT
Organism: Mizuhopecten yessoensis; assembly: GCF_002113885.1. Taxonomy (NCBI): domain Eukaryota; kingdom Metazoa; phylum Mollusca; class Bivalvia; order Pectinida; family Pectinidae; genus Mizuhopecten; species Mizuhopecten yessoensis. The sequence goes on along the minus strand of NW_018480066.1, from coordinate 969,639 downwards.
ACTGCAAAAAAAACAAAAACAAAACAAAAAAAACAACGACCTCGCTGTTTAAAGATATCAATAAAAATAAATGCATATACTTTTGTATTTCCTAATCTAACGATAGCCGATATTGACCAATTGAAACATACGGTTACAAATTCTTTAACGCTCTTTAGCTTTCTGAAATTACGTTTGCTGGTGGTTATTAAACCTTCCCATGTTTAATTCACTTTACATACAACCTAAAACGTATTGGCTGTTGTACAATGTATGAAGCAATTGTCAAATCAAATAATCAAAATTAAGGGCAAATGCATAAAAATGGAAAAATTTCAAGTGTCATAAACGTATCGAAATGGGCTTCCATGTACATAAATACCCAAACACACCCTTGATGTCCTCTCCACCTCTCAATATGGACTAAGAATGAAGTCTTTATGAAACGTTTATAAATGTGTTACATATTATCGTTTGTCTTTCCTTTATATCAATATTTCGACTTTTTAGAAAGTCCTTTAATCAATCTATAGGTCACTGAGAGAACTACATCAAGTTAAAAGTTAAATATTATTATTTTTACGAACATTTGGGAAAAAAACGCTGCTTAATACTATTACATATCAATGCGACTGTCTGAAATTAAAACCTTCGCAAATGGCATGTTCAAAATGAAACAGTGAACACGTACGAGTCTATATAATAGTTAACAATATGATTCTATTTCCGATTTTCACAGAACACTAAAAATGTGTTTAATGATTGATATAAAGTTTATAAACAGATTCTTTTAAGTTTATTACTCGCCTTATCTGAGATTTTCTTGATATATAAGTATAATAAAATATATACTATGGCCATACTGCGAAACTGTTTATTGTTCAATGGTTCTTGTGCGTCATAACATGTGCCAATTTGTTTGGCATTTCACTATTTAACTTAAAACCTGTTGTTATAATGGAACTGGTTTGTTTACTGTTGATTGTGTCAGCCGTATTATAATGAGTTTTTACGTTGACGCCCTATCGGCGATAACATTTTAGATATACAGTGTACGTTAAACAGTAGCATTTTGCCCTTAAGACGTCCATCCCGCGAATAATCTTCGTGTGGGAAGCCGATTATCATGTGACATATAAAAACCTTAAGGGGTTTAATAGCATACATGTGTCACGATATTCCTATTGACCTATCTGTACTTGTTGGTGGTCGACAGGTCAACATCCCATTGACCGAAAACACCCCGAATACTTCACTCAAGTGCGTAAAGGTTTTGTCTCGTCTCCTAGCTTTGTCATGTTGCGGCGTCCGTCGTCCGTCCAGACGTACGACGTCCGTCCGTCGTCTGTCCTCGTCCGTCAACTTTTTCTTTAAACAACTTATTCTGAAAAACGAACAGGCCTAGAGTCTGAAGAACTGGAAGTTATAGAACCTTAATATTTGGCTGGTTATTTCCTGGGAAAGAGCCCAACAAAGTTTGCGAATGAAAGTGACCTTGACCTACTTTCGAGGTCGCAGGAGTCAGATATGTCTAACGCGTAGAACAACTTCTTCTGAAGAACTGAAATGTATAAAACCTTAATATTTGGCAGGTGGCTTCATGGGAAACATCCAAACAAAGTTTGCGAATTAAAATGACCTTGACCTGCTTTCAAAGTCACAGCGTTCAAATATGTCAAACAGTTCAAACTACTTCTTCTGAAGAATTAAAGGCATACAATTATAATATTTGGCTGGTGACTTCCTGGGATAGAGTTCACCAATGTTTGCGAATGAAAATGACCTAAACCTACTTGAGAGGTCACAGAGGTCAACAGCATTTTAATGGATTTGTTCTTAAGAACTAAAAGGAATGGATTCATAAGATCTGGCTGGTAGCTTTTTGGAATAGAGCTAACCAATTTGAGAAGGAAAATGGCTACTTACAAGGTCACAGGGAAAAATATGTCAAGCAACTTCTGAAGAAGAATAAAAAAGCATAGAAACTTATGATAATATTTTGCTGGTAGTTTCAACAGATGGAGCCAAAAAAGTTTGCGAGGGAAATACTTTTAGTGCAATATAATATTTAATGGGAATATTTTGCAATGACTGCCTAAATATTCAGGTGAGCGATACAGGCCCTGTTGGGATTCTTGTTATTTATGAGTTGGATCTGTCCTACACGAACACCACACATGTCGTAATATATGTCAGCGTAATTTCGATGGAGATAAGCTATGAATATGACATACTACGTTATGAATATGACATACATTGATAATTATATAAATATGTAACTACCTGATAAATTCCATGTGCGCTTATCTAATATCTTACTCTCCATCATTGCTTTATAACTTGAGTTATTTAGTTTTATCGATGTCGACAAAATGATTTATCAACGGATTTATCAATGTTTTACCGTGGGCGGGGAATCTTTGGAAACTATATTTCCCATGAGTTTTTAAATGTAGGTATCGACTTCAATAGAAGTATTACAGGCTATGATTTTCCATTCCACGATTATTCAAACGGCGATTTCCTACTTATACGTCATTACTTCATAAATTTGCAGAAATGCCGCCTTCATTACTGAAAACAATCAGTAGAACGACTTAGCCAAAATCAAAACGTCGGGATCATTAAATCAAGGTCAGGGATGATGTACTAAATTTTCCTGTCATACACATGTAATATAGGTGGTTGTACATAGTACAGGTACGTGCTTCAAGAGTTCTGCGTGGTTTTAAACACTGAATAGGGCTTAACACAAGAACACGGAACACATTGCTAACTGGAACAGGTCAATGACACACATTTAATATTCACCTTTTATAAGTATAGTGATAGACACATACCGGTCATCACATATTTATTGCTATACTTATACAAATGAGTTCATACATCAATAAGTACAGCACGAGTGTGTATTGCATAGCTGTAACACACAAAAGCGATCGCCTGGCGATGGCTGAAGCGACTTGAAACACAATGAGCGCCATGTAAGTTGACCATATGTAGGCTATCGCGAATCGATTCCCGGATTTGGTCAATGTCTGCATTGTACATGTATGTATTCCATCACCGTTATTTAGGAAACAGGCCCAATCGCTTATCAGACATGCTGATTAATTCCTTATGGGTTGGAAACGGGATTTACTATCGGTTAGAACGGTTGATCTAGTATGTATGTTAATTGAAAGGACTGATAATGATAGGCAATAGATCAGAGAACGTTTTGGCAGACAAGGGGCCATTATTGTACCAGAAATACATGGAAACACCAACATGTGTCTAAGTCTGTCTTTGTCTCTCCCTCTCTCTCTCTCTCTGGCCCCTTTTCTAGATCTCGATATTGTGATCGAGTGATTTATTGACATATCATTTTCCTTAGCTTGTGTATTACGGGCCTTTTTATACATGATAATTATGGTAATATGTTTCTGCCATCGACTCACCACTAAGGTATGTAAAAATAACAAAAGAATCCCAAAGTGTCAACAAAAACATAATTCGAACTTGAAATCGATAAAACGTGAGCAGAAACGGAACAAAGGATAGATCTACATGGAGACCCGTGAAGAAGTACAAATATAACAGGACCAAATTTTCTGGAAGGGTAAATAGAGGTTTCACAACGAGTGGTTGTTGAAAATGGTAATTATTTCACTCTTAGTCGGTAACGGCTGGAGTATTTACTGATTTTAATAGCATACACACATGTTGGTGACAAGGATGGCGTAATGATATGACCCATATGTAAAAAATCACTCATTAATATTCCAAAACGACCTCTTTTTTTACAAATTTAATAATTTTCAAAATTAATGTTTCGGCAACAACTTCGTGAAAAAATAAAACAGATGAACGACTTTAAATATTGAGAGTATGCAATATTGCATTAATTAATATACATTAACTACGGACTATATGCGGGTACGTATATCGTACGAAGTCTGCCTCCCGCCAAGTGATAAAGACGAACTAATCGCTGTCAATGTCCAAAACCATAGGCCTGGCACGTTTCTTCGTGAGGTTCTATGGTTGACGTTTATAGTAAGAGTTCCACCAAAGATAGGTCCTCCAAATATTGATAACGGGACATGGGTAGAACGAAATATTTTCCGACACTGTTACAGATCTTGTTTTGGTTTCACAGAGACATACAGTATATATTACGTCTCTGGGTTTCACGATCTGGACACACGACGGTATGGCGTCAAAACGATATCGAGCGTCTGTAGCAATTTTGCCTGAAACTAACGATCAAATATTTAAACATCATCTTCTTTTGCCTTAATAACCCCCTTTCCTCATCGCATAACCTCACAAAGTTCACCAACATTTGCCGGATGTTGACAGCAGACGACGTAAACAAAACGGCACGCGGCAAAAAGCGCGTGAAAAAAGTCCTCCGGTCAAGGTTCATCTTCTCGACCAATCAAGACTTCGGAAGGTCATATACCACGTGTGGTGTACAACTCATATTTATTCAACAGTCTGCATGTTTATACATTGATTTGAGAGTGGAATAACACAGCGTATTGTGGTACATGTAGAAGCGTAAATAATTTTGAAAGATGTCGATAAAATTTGAGAAGATATCGAAATGATTTCTGTTAATGTCGGCATTATTTATATAGTTCAACAAACAGACACATTTTTTGGGATCGTTAGCTCGTACAGTAAGTGTAACTAGGGTTGGTTATTGTGTTAATGTTGGTTGTAATATCGTTGAAATGTCTAAATACAATAGCTATCTCGTAGAAATATCCCCATATTAGTAGTCACTTCGTAGGAATGTTCCCATAACAGTAGCCACCTCGTAGGAATGTCCCCATAACAGTAGTCACCTCGTAGAAATATCCCCATAACAGCAGTCACTTCGTAGAAATATCACCATAATAATAGTCCCCTCGTAGGAATGTCCCCATATCAGTAGTCTCCTGGTAGGAATGTGCCCATAACAGTAGTCTCCTTGTAGAAATATTCCCATAACGGTAGTCATATCGTAGAAATATCCTCGTAGGAATATTCCAATAACAGTAGGCACCTCGTAGAAGTATCCCCAAAACAGCACCCAGCTCGTAGAAATGTCCCCATAACAGTACTCACCTGGTAGAAATATTCCAATAACAACAGTAGTCACCTCGTTGAAATATCCCCATAACAGTAGTTACCTGGGAGATTTATTCCCAGAACAGTTGTCACCTCATAGGTATATTCCCATAACAGTAATCACCTCGTAGGAATATCCCCATAGCAGTAGTCACCTCGTAGACATATCCCCATAACAGTAGTTACCTGGTAGATTTATTTCCAGAACAGTTGTCACCTCATAGGTATATTCCCATAACAGTATTCACCTCGTAGGAATGTCCCCGTGACAGTAGTCACCTGGTAGAAATATTCCAATAACAGTAGTCACTTTGTAGGATTGTCCCCATAACGGTAGTCATCTCGTAGGAATATCCCCATAGCAGTAGTCACCTCGTAGACATATCCCCATAACAGTAGTTACCTGGTAGATTTATTTCCAGAACAGTTGTCACCTCGTAGGTATATTCCCATAACAGCAGTCACTTCGTAGAAATATCACCATAATAATAGGATCGTTAGCTCGTACAGTAAGTGTAACTAGGGTTGGTTATTGTGTTGATGTTGGTTCTAATATCGTTGGAATGTCTAAATACAATAGCTATCTCGTAGAAATATCCCCGAAACAGCAGCCACCTCGTAGAAATGTCCCCATAATAGTAGTCACCTCGTAGACATAGCACCATAACAGTAGCCACCTAGTAGGAATGTCCCCATAACTAGAAATATCCCCATAACCGTGCTCTCCTGGTAGAAATATTCCCATAACGGTAGTCATATCGTAGAAACATCCCCATAACGGTAGTCATATCGTAGAAATATCCTCGTAGGAATATTCCAATAACAGTAGTCACCACGTAGACATATCACCATAAAAGTAGCCACCTCGTAGGAATTTTCCCATAACAGTAGTCACCTCGTTGAAATATCCCCATAACAGTTGTCACCTGGTAGGAATGTTCCCATAACAGTAGTCACCGGGTAGGAATGTCCCCATAACAGTAGGCACCTCGTAGAAGTATCCCCAAAACAGCACCCAGCTCGTAGAAATGTCCCCATAATAGTAGTCACCTTGTAGGAATATGCCCATAACAGTAGTCGCCTCGTAGACATATCACCATAACGGTAGTCACCTAGTAGGAATATCCCCATAACAGTAGTCCCCTCGTAGAAATATTCCCATATCAGTAGTCACCTGGTAGAAATATTGCCATAACAGTAGTCACCACGTAGACATATCACCATAACAGTAGCCACCTAGTAGGAATGTCCCCATACCAGTAGTAAGTTAATGTCGGCATTATTTATATAGTTCAACAAACAGACACATTTTTTGGGATCGTTAGCTCGTACAGTAAGTGTAACTAGGGTTGGTTATTGTGTTGATGTTGGTTCTAATATCGTTGGAATGTCTAAATACAATAGCTATCCCGTACAAATATCCCTATATTAGTAGTCACTTCGAAGGAATGTTCCCATAACAGAAGTCACCTGGAAGATTTATTCCCATAACAGATGTCACCTCGTAGGAATGCCCCCATGACAGTAGTCTCCTGGTAAAAATGTTCCCATAACAGTAGTCCCCTGGTAGGAATGTCCCAATAACATTAGTCACCTCGTAGGAATATCCCCATAACAGTAGTCACCTGGTAGAAATATTCCAATAACAGTAGTCACCTGGTAGGAATGTCCCTATATCAGTATTCACCTCGTAGGAATGTCCCCATAACAGTAGTAACCTGGTAGGAATGTCCCCATAACAGTAGTCACCTCGTAGAAATATTCCCATAACAGTAGTCACCTCGTAGGAATATCCCCGTAACAGTAGTCACCTGGTAGAAATATTCCAATAACAGTAGTCACCTGGTAGGAATGTCCCCATAACAGTAGTCACCTGGTAGAAATATCCCCATAACAGTACTCACCTGGTAGAAATATTCCCATAACGGTAGTCATCTCGTAGGAATATCCCCATAACGGTAGTCATATCGTAGAAATATCCCCATAACGGTAGTCACTTCGTAGAAATATCACCATAATAATAGTCACCTCGTAGGAATATCCCCATAAGGAATGTCCCCATAGCAGTAGTTACCTCGTAGAAATGTCCCTATAACAGTAGCCGCCTCGTAGAAGTATCCCCATAACAGCAGTCACTTCGTAGAAATATCGCCATAATAATAGTCACCTCGAAGGAATATCCCCAAAACAAAAGCCACCTCGTAGAAGTATCCCCATAACAGTACTCACCTGGAAGAAATATTCCCATAACAGTTGTCACCTCGTAGCAATATTCCCATAACAGTAGTCAACTGGTAGGAATGTCCCTATATCAGTATTCACCTCGTAGGAATATTCCCATAACAGTAGTCAACTGGTAGGAATGTCCCCATAACAGTAGTCACCTCGTAGAAATGTCCCTATAACAGTAGCCACCTCGTAGAAGTATCCCCATAACAGTAGCCACCTCGTAGAAATATCCCCATAACAGTAGCCACCTGGTAGAAATGTCCCAATAACAGTAGTCACTTCGTAGAAATATCCCCATGACAGTAGCCACCTGGTAGAAATATCCCCATAACAGTAGTCACCTGGTAGAAATATTCCCATAACAGTAGACACCCTGTAGGAATGTCCTTAAAGCCCATTCTTTCCCCGAACTGCATGGAATTAGTTTAAAGTTAATTCCAGAACACATTTTTGTTAGTATGAGTTATGATGCGTTATGTATGACGTGAAGATATGGTAATATTTGAATAAACAATAATAGTTAAATGTTTTAAGCTGTATTAGACGTAAGACGATTGTTTTTTTTATATCTATTTGTTGTATTCTATTTCCCCTACCTCTACGTATGCAAGATACGCGTGTCCTTTGTGGAATACCTGTACGGGATTCATAAATTATTTTATGTTGATATAAGAGATAGGAAAACTCTACCAGAGGGAGTAATATTTGGCCAGAACTGAGGCACATATGATACATTATGTACGTAATTACTTATTTCGATGTGACGTTGTCATACAGGTATAGTTTGCAAACTGTCACTGAGGTTAAAATGTTTACAATGATCAAATAGATCCGAAATGAAAACTCATTTACATATGAATGATTCTAAACTGTAACCTATAAACATCAAAGCTAGACATATATACAAAAAGAGGAAAACAAACTCTTTTTGAAATAGTATTGTGCACACTTTCTGTCCTATAAACGAAAACATGGTGTGAGCATTCCTTCAGATATTCTCGACTATAACATTAAACTAGTGGTGGTAAAGTGTAAGGGGACACACTGTATGAAACACGTGATCAATACATGCTAATGACATTAGATACGTACAATGTATAACATCATCCCTATGGACTTTGTCTATGTGCGTGTGAATCTGCATAGTATTACATAATAAGTCAGAGATTATTCTCAAATCATGACAAATGTTCTGCTGGTAAACGGAATTCAGAGATAGTAGAACGAAAGTTCATCTCATAATCCAGAGATAGCGTGTTGTATTTGATAAAGAAGGGTCGCAGTAAGCGCTATGAAATGTCCAAAATGCATTGGCGTATAGTAGGACTAATCAAGACATGAATAAGACTTCAGAAAGCCGACATGTTACAGATTTACTCTCGTGGCTGTTTAAATAATGAGTTTATTGATCTGAACGTTTGGATCAAGTTGACATATTTCCAACAGCAAAAGAAAGTATTCGGAAACTTAACGCCAACATTCATTAAAATCCATGAAAACTTTTTTTGCGATTGTTAATTGTTACTTCCTAACGTTTCAGATTTGATATAAACCCCGTGTTTAAGTAAAGTTATTCTGTGTTTATTCGTTTTTCCCTATTAATCTTTAGAAATGAATATCATAAATGCCGTCTAATGGTGCTTTTGGACCATACAAAAAGGGATTTTCGTGTCACTAATTAAGATAAAATATTCCTTTACTTTATAGAACTTAGGAAAGTTGATAGAGTCTTATTATACCAACGATGCAGACGTTCATGAACATGTATCAGAACGTTTAGTCTGCAGAGGAACCTTTAAAAAGAAGGAACTTGTGAAATATTACAAACAAATTACCGAAATGGTGTGAAATTTAGATGTAACATCGTACCGACAGCACTCCTCGTCCTCACCGACAGCACTCCTCGCCCTCACCGACAACACTCCTCGCCCTCACCGACAACTCTCTTCGCCCTCACCGACAGCTCTCCTCGCCCTCACCGACAGCACTCCTCGCCCTCACCGACAGCTCTCCTCGCCCTCACCGACAGCACTCCACGCCCTCACCGATAGCTCTCCTCGTCCTCATTATTGATCGTGCTCGCCGCCATAGTCGCCTTGGTCAGTTTTATTTCACTTTGATTACAACAATATTGAGTAGGGCGTGTAGCCGCAGTACGTAGAGTCAACACACAAACAGAACTACGTCTCCCGCCATCGATTCCATTCTCAAGTGGAATCATGCCGGATCATTATCGAGTTTTTTCCGGGGTTTAAATACCAGCATTTTTTCACCGTTTATAGTCTCCAGTCGACATTTGTTGCGTGTATCTCATTAGTGCATGAACCTCTGCAGAAACTCTCAATTTCCTGTGGAATCGTGACGTTGTTGATTAAAATATTTGATTTATTTTCATTTTACTATTTTAACTTCTTCAAAACGCCTGATAGTTTTCTTCGAGGCTATAATAAAAATGCGCGTCTTAAATAATATTGCTTAAGCCCACGTGCTTGTAACGTTTGACACGTGTCGTTAAATGGCCCGACCCCAAATGTAGATCTCCAACATTTCTTACGGCCAATTGTAATCGATGGCTCAGACAATAGCATCGGAGTGTAAAGGGCTCTGTGGCGCTTTGAAACCATTGGACTTAAAAGATTTGAAAAGTTCTAAAAGACAGCGAACGAGCTGACAATAGCAGCTGATGAAAGTGGATAAAACTCGACCACTAATCCTACGTGATCCCTTAGCTCTTAGAATTAAGGTGAACGCCTAGCGTACCGGTTACTGAAATCAATGACAGAACAGTGCGGACTTAAACATGACCAGCATGTTCCTGTAGGCGCTTTCTCTTGTCTGTTTATTTTTCTGTTGGATTGTGACATTAATATGATTCAGGAACGACTTGTTAATTCTTCTGTTGTACTGTGACATTAATATGGTTTCTCGATGACTTGTTGAAACTGTTTGGATTTCCTTTTTGTGAGTGCACGGTTCTTTTGACATTGGGACCTAATATTGCGGTTATCACAACTACGAAAACTATTTAAACTTGCATATATCTCATTGCTTGGTGTAGAGAGCATGCTATGACACACGGAAACACACGTACGAGACTGGGATGGACGATACCACTATTTGACCGATCGCTTTGAGTGGATTTATAAGAAGCGTGTGACCATATTTGGATATTTGTAAATAAAACGACAATGTGACTTGCATTGATCTGTTTTTGCTAGTGTAATCTTTAGAAATGATTACTGGGTATATATTTTGAGTGGTATGGCGTGCTGGGCTGACACGTGTTGCTTTCCTGTCACCGATGCCTGTAAAAACCGTCTTAAACATTACCGAGGTTCTATGTAGTAGTTTCAGGGTTTTTGTCTAAAAACATTATATTTTTATGGAAGAAAAGACAAACAGGAGCATCAGCTATCTTCATATTTTCAATGTACACATATCAAAAAGAGTATCGGATATTTGTGAATGTTCAATGTACGCGAAGGAGTTCTGGATATTTGCGGATTGCTAATGTACCTCAAGTAATAAAGAATATTTCTTGAGTTTTTTTTATGTATAAGACTTGCCTTAAATATTCGTTTGGATTTATATTCATACAACAAAAGACACAGAAAAACAGGGCGCACCATACCAAGGAGTTCTAGGAGCTCGGATAAGGTTTACAATGACCATGTTGCGGCGTTACCATTCTCTAATACTTCTACCTTGCAGCATGAAGCAAATCCCCTTCACGGTGCCTGCCCATGGGTCGTCCCCACGCCGGATAGACCGGGGGTCTTCGGAAGAGGCTTTATCGTCTGGTGGGCGTATGTCGGAACCCTCCTCCCCCGGAGGTAAACGTCCGTCTGTGGAAATTCCAGGTAAGTTCTTTTTTTTCTCATCATAACGCACGATAATAGATATAAATGAAATAAGGAAATATTTCAATCTGAAAATTTAAAAATGTATTAATTTTGATTTCACTGGATTATATTATTCCGATCCAATCGGACAATCATGGAAATCAGTGCATAAGTGAGAAATTACAGTGTATGTAATGATATCGAACATCCATAACAAACAAGTTAAAATCAAGCAAATTAGGCGGAATAACCTGTGAACGTCGATTGACCCGGTGAATAAAAGACGGAAATAGTCTAATGGTAGCCGAGCATGTATTAATTAGAGAAACTATCAATTAAATACGTCACTTAACGTTACAAATACACAAACAATATCTTCATTTTGATACGTGTATCAATGTTAGATAAAGTTAATAAGAAGATCTATTATTTGTCAAATGGGTCAGTAAGTGTAGCTGATTCTTTTCCGCGGTATCCGCCCTCATTATATTAAATGTAGCTGTCGCGAGGACACTAACCCTAACAAACGTAGATCCCAAACTGGGGTCAGTTCCTGTATATCCATTATTCGGTCAGCTAGGGGTCAGTGGAAGATATTTTACTATGGCTACTCTAGATCTGCTGGTTGAGTTCAGGGTCATGCACTCTTCATTGATGATTAGTATACGTAAGTGAAGGACTTAAGCAAATTATTTTTGAAATGAACAATTCTTTCGATCTTGTCAAATTAATAAGACACGACGTGTTTATACGGATGTTAAATGGAAATAGACCGTCATCGTTCGTTATACGCCGGAAGGGGTGCGACCATTCGAAATTGCAATTTCAAGATAGTTTTGTATGGTTAATTCAACAATCACATACACTATACCCGCTAGTATTGCCTCTGATGTAATACACACTCTGCCATACTGTCCACTTTACTGTCGTATAGTCATGATCACGGTCCAATCGATTTGCCCGCCCAGATGTGATGCCCAAGGCAAACCTATGTATATTTTCCTATCTTAAGCGACCATCTTTGTGTTTTTGTTCAAAGCGTTTGGGTCCCGATCCAACAGTGTGAATGTGTGGCTCGGAATAGACAAAATGGCGAGCGCCAGAGGCACGTTGGTAATGGCCAAACGTATCCCGTTACATTTGTACACAAGTTTTAACACCTACTTTCGAGACGTTTTCGTGGCTTCAGTCAGTTAACATATGACGAAAGGATATAATGGTTTAATATTTACGTTAGTGGTACCGATTCCACAACTCTTCACTGCGCAGCCGCGTAATAAACACAGGAAGTTGTGCCATTCTTACCCAGGGGCGGATCCAGGACTTGATGTGCCGGGG